>NC_069502.1:761706954-761999454 GCF_027579735.1 Bombina bombina | reverse complement strand
AGAAAACCGAATCCCTTATCCAGAAGCCTTATCCTGAACTGAAAAAACTCTAACCTCTAATTGCAGTCGATAACAAGGATTGATGTCAACCAAAAAAAAAAAGACAAAATTTGTTTTATATTAAAATATATATTTAACAGCTCTTGATATTAAGGGTACTCACCCCCTGCAAAAGCAACTTTCCATGTGATAGCTTTTACATGAGAAAGCAAAGTTACACTGAAGAACCACTGCTGCAGATAAGGGGGGAAAATGTGGAATTGGCAAAAAAATAAATAAAAAAAATGCTGGAGCGCAGAGTAGCATGCTCCTAACCAGTATCCAACATTATGTGAGTGATAAAACGCATAAATAAAAAGATAATGTAAGCATCCCTAAAATGAAATATTTGTGTGTTACCTGGAGTGTGGGAGGAGCAGCACCCACTCTATTGTGCCTACCCAGCTGCAAACAACAATTGTGCCCAGTAGAGAGCCCACCCAGTGCTGTGCAAGCAACAGTAGATGATCTGTGGTATGACAAGGACCCCAACTCCTGTGGCAGGCTTGTGACTAAATTCCATAGGGAAGTATAGTGCCACTGCCCAGTACTCCATACACCCCTCTGTGCAAAGTTCAGCTGTCTGAGGTTGAATAATGGGTCTCACATATGTCCTAGAACCCCATTCCCCAAAGAATCTGGAGCACCTCAATTCTCTACCTTCTCCTGTGGAGGCAAAGGTAAGACTGAGATATGCAGGGATGTGGGAGGGATTAAAATCTCTTGGTATTTGGGGTATATTTGCCTAGTGGCCAGGAGTTATATCCCACATGTCAAGGCTTGTGTACTCTCACCACCTTATGAAAGAAAAAAACATCACACTGGCAACAAAATGCAAAATGACCAAAAAAAATAACATTTTGTCAGCATGGGAAATATGCCTTTCTTTAATAGTATCCTCCTCTTCTTTAAAAGTTGTAGACGTGCCATGTAAAATTACAGAAAGGAACATAGATATACATAAAAAACCATATAGATGAAAAAAAGACAGAATTACTTGGGGAGGGCATAAATACACTCTTTCAAACACAGAAGCACACATTGGCATGTGGTAGTAAATTGTAGGTTTCATATAAGCTATAAAAAGGCAGTAAGAACATATTATAAATGAAATGAAATAATTAGACATTTTAAAACACTTTACCTGTGTTTTGTCTTCTGGTACATTTAGCCAGTGGTTAAAAGCTTGTGAAAGCTTTGTTCTGATCTGTTTACCTACAACAAAACAATAGGGAGCAGAGTACTTAATTTCAGCAGTTGTCAAGGGATGCAGGAGGAGAAAAAAAAAGTAATAAAGCAGTACATTTGCTAGTCAGAAATAAAATGGCCAACTGTTACATTTTCAAACGCATGCTGACACTTCATTTCTTGGAAAAGTACAAGTCAGCAAATATATTTTGCTAACCCAGTCTTCTACAGTGTCATATAAATAATAATTCTAAAAGGTTATTAAAAATGTTTCCTAATAAATACCAATATTAGTATTTTAACAAAAAGGAAAAAAAAAACAGACAGGATGTGTTTTCTTCTGGCTGTAGCTAAGGTCACCTCTCAGGTGAATGTTAGAGATACATGCTGAGGAAGAACCAATGATCATAACCGTTACAAGCAAAAACACAAAATCAGCCAATCATCATCAGCAGGTTCTTCTGTAGCCATCTAATGGCGGATCCTCCTGATTCTTTTTCTTTTTTTTTGAAGGGGGGCACACTCTCCTATGCATTGTTATATTTTAGATGAGATTTAAAGCAAGCAGGCTGGGTAATTAGTCTAAAATAACTTGCTCGACCAACATAAAAACTAAAATTATAGAAAACAAAAAAACTGCTATATATCTTGCTTAGCTACATGTCTTTGGGCAGTAGAGATTTAACAGTTGATAAAGTTAAATTAGTAATTTAATAAACAAACATGGATAATTACATTACTTATTTAACAAATACAAAAACAAAAATACACAACCTGAAAAAAAATAGCGAATTTTATTCATATTGGGTAACCAGAACAACCACTAAACAACCAACTTAACTGAGCTTTTTTTTCCAAATCAGTGGACAGAAAGTTTTTTTTATTAAACAAAAACATAAAAAACAAAAAAGCTTAGTCTGACTCTTTATAGAGTAACACTAGAAATGTTTTCCTACTACAGAAATGTATTCAATTTTGGATTTTTTGTAATAAAAAGAAAATAAATTGAATACTTTCCTGGGTTCGAAGAGAATAGTCAACATATTTTCTTTTTGAATAGATCTGCTTTCAAAATGTATTGGTCTCCTTCAACAATGTATGCAATTTAAGAAATAAATCTGGGTGATAACATTTCACATCTGCATTTTTGCCATCAGGACTATGAATGTATAATACATTATATATTTATTTAAAGTAAAATAAATACAATAACAAAAAAAAATAAAAAAAATTTTTTTTTTACAATTTCCAATAATTAAAAAAAAGAGTCAGTCAACTAATTCCATTTGATCTTGTGTATGTATATGTGTGTATGTATGTGTGTATATATATATATATATATATATATATATATATATATATATATATATATATATACACACAAATAAACTATAAGGAAATATTTAACCTTTATATTATCTATTAATTATTATCTTTTAATGATGTGCATAGCTGACGAAACCCTTCTCTATGTTAAAGTGCCATTTCATTCTGTTCATAAACTAAAAAAAAAAACAAAAAAACAACATCCTGTGATTTCCATCATCTAACTGTAGACTGTGTACTTAAACAGCCAGAAAGCAATGAACAACCAAAAATGATATAGTGGTATTCATTTTAGACAAGGTACCTGTAGAGAAACTAGTAAAAGGAGCCTTTATGGCTTGACTGCTATAAATTATAGCTTTTCCGTCATGTACAGAAAAAGAAAAAACAATGTTTAGGACTATGGCTTTTATAACATGCGCTCCAGCAGAGGCTCTGTTGCCCAGAATACATTCTTGATAGTTTAGCTGGAATAACAGATCATAAAGCAACAAAAACAAAACTTTATAAGCTTCACAGTGATCAAGGCATTATGCATTAGTATAAAGTGTCGAAAAAAAATCTTTTACAGAGAGATCTTAGTCACAAAAGTGAGTAGTAATTGCTGTTTGGCAATTCTTTTTTTTTTTTTTTTTTTTAATCAGCAACTTTTTATTCCTAAATTCAGTATCATGGGGTGGCGGCCATGTCAGGACGCAAAACTATGAGCTGCTGAAACTTTCCTGCTAAATCTACAATATATCCTACAGTTTAGCTACCATCTGAGCTTCATTTTAATATCTTCATGATCTACAAAGATTAGACTATCATAAGAAGCCTTCCTTTTCAGGATCGCCTTGAGTTATCATAGTCCGGAGCTATCTAGAGGCTGAGGCCTCATCAAAACCACCCCAGTCGTTTACCTCATGGTTTCCACTGCTGCGCAGTACTCTGAATGTGCTGTCTCATGCTAATCTACTTTGCTTGCCTGTCTTATGTCTAAATGCAGATTTGTGCCATGGAGACTGTCGAGTAGATCCTGAAAGAGCTAAGCTGCCTACTGGTTGAGTATCGTGTGGCACTTGAGGAATCACTATCTATGGTACTTGATGCTAGCAGAGGCTCTACCCTTCAGCAACCCATCCTACCCAAGCTTGCTTCGGAAGAGAGCGGGAATGGTGGCGCCTTGGGGCACCGCATTCACTACCCGCCCCTTGCCAATCTCAGTCAGATCGGGAACCTATTAAGGCGGATCTTCCAGTGCAGGAGGATGGGGTTACAGCAAACTAACTAAAAAAATGTGAAGAGCCGTGCCGTTCTGCTAAATGTTTATGGAGATATAGCCGTTGCTGAACTGCCAACATCTACGCTGCTTTGAGAAGTTATGATATATACACCTACAAGTTCCTCGATTTGAGTCTTTGTTAAAACTAATGGAGACTCGCAACTGCAAGTATTGCACTTTCCATTGATTTCTATGCTACCTACCACTCGACTCTCTACAGATCTACTGCAATTGAAATGGGACCCTGGTGGGCCACCTCAGGAGAATACAATAAGGAGCCTTTGGTCTTTTCTGAAAGCAGGAGTGGGATAGTTCTGAATTATCTTGCACAATAGGATTATGCTCCACATTCATCTAACTGAGGACTATTGACTTGGGCAATTGTTTAATTATCCTTTTCTCACGGACTGTTTATTTAAAATGTTTGAGGTGGTAAGCCCCGTGGTTTGTATGTTCTAATCTAAGGACAGCATAAATAGTTCTGTTTAGCTTCATTTGCTCAGATTTGCATTATCATATAATATATATACAATTACAATTTTGTTGTCTGTTTTTTTTTTTACTCTGTACAATGACAAATGAATCGAATTTTTTATATATATATATATATATATATATATATATATATATATATATATATATATATATATATATATATATATATATATATCTATATCTCAATATCTATCTCAATAACTGCACAATAGAGTCTCCCTTTCGAGGTCACTACAAATATATTTATATGGGAGTTAACTTTGATATATTATCTTCACACAAGATACTATTCATCCACACACCTTATGTATTATAAACTGCATGAGAGCAAGATCTGGTCTATCCTGATCCGTCACACTAGTTCACCATATTAGTATCTCTTACACTATGGTACCTTTGGCATTTTGTCCTTAGGATCATATTTAATCTTACATACACCCCTTCCACTAATAACACCGAGCTGCATAGAAATTCATATTGACCCTGACAAGTATGATAGATAGGGCACTTTTTATTTGTAGCATTATATCCCTCATCACACATCATAGTCACATATCACATCTGTCCACTAGGTATTATTTCATTATTAATATTTTTGGGTACAAATGTATAATTAGAACCTTAGTTTTCAATGACACGATTAGACCTAATGTATCCCATCTGCTGATTTTTTGTGACACTTTAGTATGGGTAATAACTATGAAGGTATATCCTTGTACACACATTTGCTAACGCTGGGTGGGCTACAATATTTCATTTTCGCCAATCAATTGACACTTTCTAACAAGTATTTTCTGTGATTTATTTGGGGAGAGAATTTACAGATAGCAGGGGAAGAGTCTATTGAGGGTCGTAGCTTTATCCCATTAGCGTTTTTTTGGTCATCCGAATCCAGCCCACTCCAGCCTGTGATTGATCGAACAATCGACACACGTATAACGTGTGATCGGAGATACTGGAGCTGGATGGCGTTGAACCGCAAAGTAAAATCACTAGCGTTTTTGTTTCACAAATAGGTGGTCACTCACAACATGAGTATATATGTATCAATACAGGTAACCTCAGATACCACTAGGTTTGCAATATCGTTTATCACACTTAGAGCTTTTAACGATTTACAAATCAAAGTACAGCATTTGGGAGAGTGTTATGACGACGATCACCCCTAGACTTATGTTTAGGATGTTTTGTTGTTAATCACCTATTTAGGGCATTACAATTGCACTATTATTATGTTTGTCGATATATTAAATTTATGCTAATATCTTTTATTTTATCAGAACCATTTCATGTATGTATACCATAGAGGTTGGTGTCAATCTGTTGTTGGTGGTGGTTACCATGGAGACCTGTTTTAACGAGGCTACAACACACAGATGATACCTATCAATGATCTACCAATTAGAGGGTTTTTGACCTTTTAAATAGCAAGTGTATATTTTCTCTTTTATATTATATTTGTTGTACAATAGCCTGAAGAAACATGTTGCTTTTAATAAAGAATATTGTTTTAATGTTATACACTTGCTGCGGCTTGGAGTTTTTCAACCTTTATTTTGTGGATTGGAGTGGAACCTGTTTGACGTTGGAGTTCAGTCAGCTGGGCGACTGAGAAGTCCCAGCCTGCCTATATTGAACCTGGAGGTGCCTTGGATGTTGTATGTGTGCCCTTAACAACATATCCTACCTATTATCAAATGTACTGGGCTATGGTAGTCTGTTTTTCAAGGCACCAGCTGTTTTAGCCCCGTAATCATACTGACCTGTGCAGCTACCCGCTTCAGACCATAGCTGGACTACTGCGAAGTTCCAGCCTGCTCTACTAGCACCATTGGGTGCATCTCTCTTGTGAGTAGCCATTTGTCACATTTGTATGAGTACCTATTGCAGTGGTACTAGGCCATTTTGGCACCTGTGTGTTCTTCCCTTTTCAGATACACCAGGATTTGACCATCCTCAGACAGAGAAGGATTGTATATGGACTTTTAATTTGTATTTGTTTTTATTGTTTGTATATATTTTTTATTTTTCTATTTTGTGTATATTTTTTAGCATTGATCAGAAAGCGCCCCCTAAAGAAGACTTGCTATATTCATTAGATACAAGGTAATCACAGAGGTAAAAAGCATATTAATATAATCGTGTTGGTTATGCAAAACTGATGAATGGTTAATAAAAAGGGATTATCTATCTTTTTAAACAATAAAAATTCTGGAATAGACTGTCCCCCTTTAAAGGTATACTAACCCCACATTTTTTTTCTTTCATGATTCAGATAGAGCATGCAATTTTAAGCAACTTTCTAATTTACTCCTATTAATTTTTCTTTGTTCTCATGTTACCTTGATTTGAAAAGGCAGTAATAAAAAGGTTAGGAGCCGGCCCATTTTTAGTTCAGCACCTTAGTAGAGCTTGCTGATTGATTTGCTACATTTAGCCACAAATCAGCAAGTGCTACCCAGGTGCTGAATAAAAAATGGTCTGGCTCTAAAGCTTACAGTACTGCTTTTTCAAATCAAGATAGCATGAGAACAAAGAACAATTGATAATAGGAGTAAATTAGAAAGGTGCTTAAAATCTCATGCTCTATCTGAATCATGAAAGAAAAAAAAACAGAATTTATGTTTACCTGATAAATTACTTTCTCCAACGGTGTGTCCGGTCCACGGCGTCATCCTTACTTGTGGGAATATTCTCTTCCCCAACAGGAAATGGCAAAGAGCCCAGCAAAGCTGGTCACATGATCCCTCCTAGGCTCCGCCTTCCCCAGTCATTCGACCGACGTAAAGGAGGAATATTTGCATAGGAGAAATCATATGATACCGTGGTGACTGTAGTTAAAGAAAATAAATTATCAGACCTGATTAAAAAACCAGGGCGGGCCGTGGACCGGACACACCGTTGGAGAAAGTAATTTATCAGGTAAACATAAATTCTGTTTTCTCCAACATAGGTGTGTCCGGTCCACGGCGTCATCCTTACTTGTGGGAACCAATACCAAAGCTTTAGGACACGGATGAAGGGAGGGAGCAAATCAGGTCACCTAGATGGAAGGCACCACGGCTTGCAAAACCTTTCTCCCAAAAATAGCCTCAGAAGAAGCAAAAGTATCAAATTTGTAAAATTTAGTAAAAGTGTGCAGTGAAGACCAAGTCGCTGCCTTACATATCTGATCAACAGAAGCCTCGTTCTTGAAGGCCCATGTGGAAGCCACAGCCCTAGTGGAATGAGCTGTGATTCTTTCAGGAGGCTGCCGTCCGGCAGTCTCGTAAGCCAATCTGATGATGCTTTTAATCCAAAAAGAGGGAGAGGTAGAAGTTGCTTTTTGACCTCTCCTTTTACCAGAATAAACAACAAACAAGGAAGATGTTTGTCTAAAATCCTTTGTAGCATCTAAATAGAATTTTAGAGCACGAACTACATCCAAATTGTGCAACAAACGTTCCTTCTTTGAAACTGGATTCGGACACAAAGAAGGCACGACTATCTCCTGGTTAATGTTTTTGTTAGAAACAACTTTCGGAAGAAAACCAGGTTTAGTACGCAGAACCACCTTATCTGCATGGAACACCAGATAAGGAGGAGAACACTGCAGAGCAGATAATTCTGAAACTCTTCTAGCAGAAGAAATTGCAACCAAAAACAAAACTTTCCAAGATAATAACTTAATATCAACGGAATGTAAGGGTTCAAACGGAACCCCCTGAAGAACTGAAAGAACTAAATTGAGACTCCAAGGAGGAGTCAAAGGTTTGTAAACAGGCTTGATTCTAACCAGAGCCTGAACAAAGGCTTGAACATCTGGCACAGCTGCCAGCTTTTTGTGAAGTAACACAGACAAGGCAGAAATCTGTCCTTTCAAAGAACTTGCAGATAATCCTTTCTCCAAACCTTCTTGAAGAAAGGATAGAATCTTAGGAATTTTTATCTTGTCCCAAGGGAATCCTTTAGATTCACACCAACAGATATATTTTTTCCATATTTTGTGGTAGATTTTTCTAGTTACAGGCTTTCTGGCCTGAACAAGAGTATCAATGACAGAATCTGAGAACCCTCGCTTTGATAAGATCAAGCGTTCAATCTCCAAGCAGTCAGTTGGAGTGAGACCAGATTCGGATGTTCGAACGGACCTTGAACAAGAAGGTCTCGTCTCAAATGTAGCTTCCATGGTGGAGCCGATGACATATTCACCAGGTCTGCATACCAAGTCCTGCGTGGCCACGCAGGAGCTATCAAGATCACCGATGCCCTCTCCTGATTGATCCTGGCTACCAGCCTGGGGATGAGAGGAAACGGTGGGAATACATAAGCTAGGTTGAAGGTCCAAGGTGCTACTAGTGCATCTACTAGAGTCGCCTTGGGATCCCTGGATCTGGACCCGTAGCAAGGAACCTTGAAGTTCTGACGAGAGGCCATCAGATCCATGTCTGGAATGCCCCACAATTGAGTGATTTGGGCAAAGATTTCCGGATGGAGTTCCCACTCCCCCGGATGAAATGTCTGACGACTCAGAAAATCCGCTTCCCAATTTTCCACTCCTGGAATGTGGATTGCAGACAAGTGGCAGGAGTGAGTCTCCGCCCATTGAATGATTTTGGTCACTTCTTCCATCGCCAGGGAACTCCTTGTTCCCCCCTGATGGTTGATGTACGCAACAGTCGTCATGTTGTCTGATTGAAACCGTATGAACTTGGTCTTTGCTAGCTGAGGCCAAGCCTTGAGAGCATTGAATATCGCTCTCAGTTCCAGAATATTTATCGGGAGAATAGATTCTTCCCGAGACCAAAGACCCTGCGCTTTCAGGGATCCCCAGACCGCGCCCCAGCCCACCAGACTGGCGTCGGTCGTGACAATGACCCACTCTGGTCTGCGGAAGCTCATCCCCTGTGACAGATTGTCCAGGGACAGCCACCAACTGAGTGAATCTCTGGTCCTCTGATCTACTTGTATCGTCGGAGACAAGTCTGTATAGTCCCCATTCCACTGACTGAGCATGCACAGTTGTAATGGTCTTAGATGAATTTGCGCAAAAGGAACTATGTCCATTGCCGCTACCATCAAACCTATTACTTCCATGCACTGCGCTATGGAAGGAAGAGGAACAGAATGAAGTATTTGACAAGAGTTTAGAAGTTTTGATTTTCTGGCCTCTGTCAGAAAAATCCTCATTTCTAAGGAGTCTATTATTGTTCCCAAGAAGGGAACCCTTGTTGACGGAGATAGAGAACTTTTTTTCTACGTTCACTTTCCACCCGTGAGATCTGAGAAAGGCCAGGACAATGTCCGTGTGAGCCTTTGCTTGTGGAAGGGACGACGCTTGAATCAGTATGTCGTCCAAGTAAGGTACTACTGCAATGCCCCTTGGTCTTAGCACCGCTAGAAGGGACCCTAGTACCTTTGTGAAAATTCTTGGAGCAGTGGCTAATCCGAACGGGAGTGCCACAAACTGGTAATGCTTGTCCAGAAATGCGAACCTTAGGAACCGATGATGTTCCTTGTGGATAGGAATATGTAGATACGCATCCTTTAAATCCAACGTGGTCATGAATTGGCCTTCCTGGATGGAAGGAAGAATTGTTCGAATGGTTTCCATTTTGAACGATGGAACCTTGAGAAACTTGTTTAGGATCTTGAGATCTAAGATTGGTCTGAATGTTCCCTCTTTTTTGGGAACTACGAACAGATTGGAGTAGAACCCCATCCCTAGTTCTCCTAATGGAACAGGATGAATCACTCCCATTTTTAACAGGTCTTCTACACAATGTAAGAATGCCTGTCTTTTTATGTGGTCTGAAGACAATTGAGACCTGTGGAACCTCCCCCTTGGGGGAAGCCCCTTGAATTCCAGAAGATAACCTTGGGAGACTATTTCTAGCGCCCAAGGATCCAGAACATCTCTTGCCCAAGCCTGAGCGAAGAGAGAGAGTCTGCCCCCCACCAGATCCGGTCCCGGATCGGGGGCCAACATCTCATGCTGTCTTGGTAGCAGTGGCAGGTTTCTTGGCCTGCTTACCTTTGTTCCAGCCTTGCATTGGCCTCCAGGCTGGCTTGGCTTGAGAAGTATTACCCTCTTGCTTAGAGGACGTAGCACTTGGGGCTGGTCCGTTTCTGCGAAAGGGACGAAAATTAGGTTTATTTTTGGCCTTGAAAGACCTATCCTGAGGAAGGGCGTGGCCCTTGCCCCCAGTGATATCGGAAATAATCTCTTTCAAGTCAGGGCCAAACAGCGTTTTCCCCTTGAAAGGAATGTTAAGCAATTTGTTCTTGGAAGACGCATCCGCTGACCAAGATTTTAGCCAAAGCGCTCTGCGCGCCACAATAGCAAAACCAGAATTTTTCGCCGCTAACCTAGCCAATTGCAAAGTGGCGTCTAGGGTGAAAGAGTTAGCCAATTTGAGAGCATGAATTCTGTCCATAATCTCCTCATAAGAAGAATCTTTATTGAGCGCCTTTTCTAGTTCATCGAACCAGAAACACGCTGCTGTAGTGACAGGAACAATGCATGAAATTGGTTGTAGAAGGTAACCTTGCTGAACAAACATCTTTTTAAGCAAACCCTCTAATTTTTTATCCATAGGATCTTTGAAAGCACAACTATCTTCTATGGGTATAGTGGTGCGTTTGTTTAGAGTAGAAACCGCCCCCTCGACCTTGGGGACTGTCTGCCATAAGTCCTTTCTGGGGTGGACCATAGGAAACAATTTCTTAAATATAGGGGGAGGGACGAAAGGTATACCGGGCCTTTCCCATTCTTTATTTACAATGTCCGCCACCCGCTTGGGTATAGGAAAAGCTTCGGGGGGCCCCGGGACCTCTAGGAACTTGTCCATTTTACATAATTTCTCTGGAATGACCAAATTCTCACAATCATCCAGAGTAGATAACACCTCCTTAAGCAGAGCGCGGAGATGTTCCAATTTAAATTTAAATGTAATCACATCAGGTTCAGCTTGTTGAGAAATTTTCCCTGAATCTGAAATTTCTCCCTCAGACAAAACCTCCCTGGCCCCCTCAGACTGGTGTAGGGGCACTTCAGAACCAATATCATCAGCGTCCTCATGCTCTTCAGTATTTTCTAAAACAGAGCAGTCGCGCTTTCGCTGATAAGTGGGCATTTTGGCTAGAATGTTTTTGATAGAATTATCCATTACAGCCGTTAATTGTTGCATAGTAAGGAGTATTGGCGCACTAGATGTACTAGGGGCCTCCTGTGTGGGCAAGACTGGTGTAGACGAAGGAGGGGATGATGCAGTACCATGCTTACTCCCCTCACTTGAGGAATCATCTTGGGCATCATTTTCTCTAAATTTTGTGTCACATAAATCACATCTATTTAAATGAGAAGGAACCTTGGCTTCCCCACATACAGAACACAGTCTATCTGGTAGTTCAGACATATTAAACAGGCATAAACTTGATAACAAAGTACAAAAAACGTTTTAAAATAAAACCGTTACTGTCACTTTAAATTTTAAACTGAACACACTTTATTACTGCAAATGTGAAAAAGTATGAAGGAATTGTTCAAAATTCACCAAAATTTCACCACAGTGTCTTAAAGCCTTAAAAGTATTGCACACCAAATTTGAAAGCTTTAACCCTTAAAATAACGGAACCGGAGCCGTTTTTATATTTAACCCCTTTACAGTCCCTGGTATCTGCTTTGCTGAGACCCAACCAAGCCCAAAGGGGAATACGATACCAAATGACGCCTTCAGAAAGTCTTTTCTATGTATCAGAGCTCCTCACACATGCATCTGCATGTCATGCTTCTCAAAAACAAGTGCGCAATAGAGGCGCGAAAATGAGACTCTGCCTATGATTAGGGAAAGCCCCTAGAGAATAAGGTGTCCAATACAGTGCCTGCCGGTTATTTTACATAATTCCCAAGATTAAAATAATTCCTCAAGGCTATGAAGTATAAAACATGCTTATATATAAATCGTTTTAGCCCAGAAAATGTCTACAGTCTTAAAAGCCCTTGTGAAGCCCTTTTTTTCTTTATGTAATAAAAATGGCTTACCGGATCCCATAGGGAAAATGACAGCTTCCAGCATTACATCGTCTTGTTAGAAATGTGTCATACCTCAAGCAGCAAAAGTCTGCTCACTGTTTCCCCCAACTGAAGTTAATTCCTCTCAACAGTCCTGTGTGGAAACAGCCATCGATTTTAGTAACGGTTGCTAAAATCATTTTCCTCTTACAAACAGAAATCTTCATCTCTTTTCTGTTTCAGAGTAAATAGTACATACCAGCACTATTTTAAAATAACAAACTCTTGATTGAATAATAAAAACTACAGTTAAACACCAAAAAACTCTAAGCCATCTCCGTGGAGATGTTGCCTGTACAACGGCAAAGAGAATGACTGGGGAAGGCGGAGCCTAGGAGGGATCATGTGACCAGCTTTGCTGGGCTCTTTGCCATTTCCTGTTGGGGAAGAGAATATTCCCACAAGTAAGGATGACGCCGTGGACCGGACACACCTATGTTGGAGAAATTGGGTTTAGTATCCCTTTAAGTGTAAATGTAGCAGAACTGTCATGTCATGCAGTGCTATATTTCACTGGGCATGTGTCTCCATCACATACAGAAACGCAGGGAATGTCCCTTGAAGAAGCAAAGCTAAATTTGCCTTTTGAAAATTTCACTAGGGATCTCGCAGCGCTGGAGGATCATTTTAGAATAGCTCACCTGAGCAAAGAGATTTCGAATATCGTACCCTTAGGGCTTGATTTATCAAGCCTTCTGCAGAGAGAAGACCTGCAGTCCATATTTATGAAGCAGCGGTCATCAGAGCAAGAATATTTTGGTTTAGGATCAAATGTACTGTTTTTGCTTAGATAGAGAATTCTTAATTTATAAAATATAAATAAATCACTTAATTATTTTGTTTTATACAAAAACTGGATTAAAATAGCAGCTTTACAGTGTGAATTACACACAAAAGTACCTGGCAGTTGAAGCAAATACTTGTAGGGTTCCAGCAAAATTCTTTCAGCAGTTACAGAGTTAGCCATTTCTTTTAAACCTTAAAGAAAAGAGATGAAAAACATCCGTCAGTGGAAAGTTGATGGTTGAAATGTAATCATAAAGTAGGACAATGAAGTAACATTTTTATACTACAAAATACGTATATATCTAACAAAATCATTGCTTTTGCTTGTAGTAATGTGCCGTTTCCTGTCTCTAGTAACTAAAGGACATGTTTTTAACTTTAATATAGGAACCACACAACCAATAAAAGTAATAATTTAGATAAGTGTTCCCTCCGATTTGTTAAATCCAAAATATTTCATAAAAAAAGACATGAAACTCAAAATTTTGCTTTCATTATTAAGGTAGAGCATACTATTTTAAACAACTTTGCAATTTGCTTCACTCTCTTGGTATCCTTTGTTGAAGGAGCCGCAATGCACTATGGGGAGCTAGTTCACACTGGGTGAGCCAATGACAAGAAGAATATACATATGCAGCTCCTAAACCTACCTAGGTTTGCTTTTTAATAGGCATGGGCTTTAGGATCATTCACTATGAACCAAATGCGGTGGTCGCTTGCGGCATTCATCTCTTTTCGGAACAGCATTTATTCTTATGAAAGTGAAACACTAAGATCTGGATTTGCATAGATCTTAGCGTGCTGCATTGTCACAAGAGGAAATGCAGCTCCGAAAAGAGACTAATGCTGCGAGTGCCGCATTCCAATCATAGAATGATACGAATGCACATGCCTACTTTTTGTTATATATTACATGCTCTGACTCACTAAAAGGTTGAGGTTTGATTTTACTATCACTTTAGGATATATCAATATTTTGATGGCAGCGAACAGTAAAGTATACACACAAAGCCAAAACTAATGAACAATATAAGTTTCAAATTTAAAGTGCAAGAGTAGAAAGTAGCTCCACTCAATAAAAACAGAACTATAAAGGTGTTATAATTGCATTTAATAGAAGTTAAAATGTTATTGATAAGTGCTTCTACTGTACTGAATAAAGAAATATATAAAATTGAGACAAAAGGATACCAAGAGAACAAAGCAAAATTTGCTAATAAATGTAAATTGGAACTCTGTTCAAAATTGCACGCTGTACCTGAATCATGAATGTTTAATTTTGACTTTACTAATCCCTTTAATCACTTAGTGCTGCCTCCAAGAGCAGGATTTCATTGTAGTGAAAAACAAAATTGGCAAAAATGAATTCTGAGAATAACAGAAAGCAGCAATTGTCACTGATTGATTACTCAGGTCTGCCAGATCCTCTACTTTATATACACAATCACCCAAAAATAATTAAGGGGAAGCAATCAGCCGTGAAACACAAGCTGTAAAAGTATTAATAGTTATAGATCAGAAACCTCAACAAAGCCAACTTATACATACTGTAGGTACAAAAAAATAAAATAATAATAAATAACGCAGCAAAATCAGAAGAGGAAATTCCATATACCAAGAGGGAAATGGAATCAGGAAAACAATTCTTGGAAAGAAAGTATATAAATCTTTGGAATAGAGCATAACCTTCCACAAAAAGTGCAGAAACTTGAACTACAAAAGAACTAATAGAAAATTGAATAATCCCCAAATATGCAGAATGGATACGGCTTTTCCCCTAACACAGTCTGAAGAACATAACCAAAATATGGCAACAAGCTTGTTGTGGTTAGTTCAGGAGTTCAAAAGAATCTCCTGGGATATCCTAAGAGCCATTTTCCGAATACCTTGCTAGAATACTATGTGGACGCAGAGCGACTAGAGGAGAGAAGATAAGCCAAATTACCACTGCATATAGGGAAACATTTAGGAGTATCCTTGTATCTGAGATATGCCTATTTCTAGATTCTTTCACCTATGGAGAGTCAACAAAAAAAAAAAAAGGTATGGGATGTAAATGGCTGGAAAAAATAAATAAAAGAACAACTATTAATTCAAATCTTTATGGTAAAGGGATTATTTAGTAATCAGAACCTACTAAGCCCTAATATCATTTTTAACAGCCCTTGAAATGATTTTCAGTTGGCATCACAAATATTTTAGCTATACAATCATAAAGCTTTGGCTTCATCTAAGGGGTATCTGCTAACTACAGCATTGTACATTAAACAGGTCTGTTACTCTAAATGGTGCTACCTCTGTAAAAAAAACAAAAAACCCAAACAAACTGTGCTCTAAACCAAAATTAGATGTCTCCAGGTCAAAAATAATGTGTAGCTGGCTTTTTAATGATATGGTTGGAATGTAAGACCCTCAACTCTAAATGATAAATAAAATAAAAAAAATCATCCATACTATAGCCCTGAGAATACAGTTTCAAAGTAATGAGCAACGCATGCCTCAAACAAACACCAGGACTACCGCCAAACTACCATGGAGAATAGAAAAAAAATTGTTTGGTAAATTTATTTTACCCAGTTCCAAAAAGAATAATAAAAAAAAAAAAAAAACAGGGTTAAAAATTCACTATTTGACTTTTCCCAGTGAGAATGGTCTTGTTGCTTTGGTGTTATGACATTACATCTGACTCTCTGCTGAGCGGGTCTGTTATATTTAGTCAGCGCATCGGGCCAGCTGTATAGTCACAGCCCGGCCTGACCGCGCCATAGCACTAAGTGCAGCTCGCTCCTGTGACAGGAGCGAGCTGCACTTAGTCTCATGGCGCGGACGGGCCGGGCTGTGACTATACAGCTGGCCCGATGCGCTGACTAAATATAACAGACCCGCTCAGCAGAGAGCGGGTCTGTGAAAGCGCCATATTTTTAACAAATTAAAAGGTAAAACACGCATTTATAGCTATAGCACCTAAATAATGTTATATAATTCTGCACTATGTGCAGAATTATATAACATTATTTATAAGGTTTACTGTCCCTTTAAGTGTCCCTTTACAAAGGGGCTGCCTGAAAAGGTTTGGTGAATAGAATTCTGACCATGGGATTTGTCATATAATGTTCTATTTTGTTGTGATTTTATTGGAAGATTCCGATTTGTCAGCAGTAATTTTAAAAATGGATTGTTTTAATTTTTGGAATAACAAGCCTGATGAAGCAGTCATTAATAGGTCAAGAAACGTGTACTGCTTGTAATACACTCTTGCATGGGTGCTGCACTTGTTTTTTTATTACAGTTTTTCTTAATTCTTTGAACCACTGGAATATTTTTATATACCTGGGTGTGACTAAATGTAAAAAATGTATTTATGAAGCGAGGAGACTTTGGGCTGGGTTATAGAGTTCTCAGCACGCCAATACTATGGTGCCTGTTGTGGTGGTGTCTGTTTGCGAGTGCAAATTTAATTTACTCCTTTCTTTGATGTATAATATCTGAGCTATAATGCTCTATGACAGGGCTTCACAAACCCCAGGAGCCTCTGACTTCTAGAATTTTACCCATGGCTCCTAACGTTTTAAAAAGGGTCTGGCTGCAGATTGGAGCTCCACTCTAGACAGGAAACATGACCTCCACTCAAAGTTTTTTTTTTCTTTTGTTTTTTTTTAAATTAACGTAACAACCAATAGACACAATAATTCTGAAAACTAAACATTTTGCATGCTTTCTTAATGTTCATTCACAGTGGTTTATGCTTGATTTTCATTTCATAAGCTGATTCATTAATTAACACATGTCCTGTTAGGGCAAAGTATAAGCTATAGTAATGATTATTGGTTATATATACATCATCTCAGGAAATCACAGGATTAATTCTACCATCATCTTGATTTTTCATTTATTATCTACTGTTTTAAATTCACAATGTTTAAAGTGAATGTAAATTTTGATGCTAAAGTGCCTGGTTTTTAAAAATTTGATTAAAAAACAGGGGCACTTTAATTCATCAAAATTTACATTTCACTTGTGAAAAAACATAATTTATGCTTACCTGATAAATTCCTTTCTCCTGTAGTGTAGTCAGTCCACGGGTCATCATTACTTCTGGGATATTAACTCCTCCCCAACAGGAAGTGCAAGAGGATCACCCAAGCAGAGCTGCTATATAGCTCCTCCCCTCTACGTCACACCCAGTCATTCGACCGAGAACCAAACGAGAAAGGAGAAACTATAGGGTGCAGTGGTGACTGGAGTATAATTTAAAAATTTAGACCTGCCATAAAAACAGGGCGGGCCGTGGACTGACTACACTACAGGAGAAAGGAATTTAATCAGGTAAGCATAAATTATGTTTTCTCCTGTTAAGTGTAGTCAGTCCACGGGTCATCATTACTTCTGGGATACCAATACCAAAGCTAGAGTACACGGATGACGGGAGGGACAGGCAGGATCTTTATACGGAAGGGACCACTGCCTGAAGGACCTTTCTCCCAAAAACAGCCTCCGAAGAAGCAAAAGTGTCAAATTTGTAAAATTTGTAAAAAGTATGAAGAGAAGACCAAGTTGCAGCCTTGCAAATCTGTTCAACAGAAGCATCATTCTTAAAGGCCCAAGTGGAAGCCACAGCTCTAGTAGAATGTGCTGTAATTCTTTCAGGAGGCTGCTGTCCAGCAGTCTCATAGGCTAAACGTATTATGCTACGAAGCCAAAAAGAGAGAGAGGTAGCAGAAGCTTTTTGACCTCTCCTCTGTCCAGAATAAACGACAAACAGGGAAGAAGTTTGGCGAAAATCTTTAGTTGCCTGTAAATAAAATTTCAGGGCACGGACTACATCTAGATTGTGCAGAAGTCGTTCCTTCTTTGAAGAAGGGTTAGGACAAATGATGGAACAACAATCTCTTGATTGATATTCTTGTTAGTGACAACCTTAGGTAAGAACCCAGGTTTAGTACGCAGAACTACCTTATCTGAATGAAAAATCAGATACAGATTATCACAATGTAAGGCTGATAACTCAGAGACTCTACGAGCCGAGGAGATAGCCATTAAAAACAGAACTTTCCAAGATAACAATTTAATATCAATGGAATGAAGGGGTTCAAACGGAACACCCTGTAAAACGTTAAGAACTAAATTTAAGCTCCATGGTGGAGCAACAGTTTTAAACACAGGCTTAATCCTGGCCAAAGCCTGGCAAAAAGCCTGAACGTCTGGAACTTCTGACAGACGTTTGTGTAAAAGAATGGACAGAGCTGAGATCTGTCCCTTTAAGGAACTAGCAGATAAACCCTTTTCTAAACCCTCTTGTAGAAAAGACAATATCCTAGGAATCCTAACCTTACTCCATGAGTAACTCTTGGATTCGCACCAATGTAAGTATTTACGCCATATTTTATGGTAAATCTTTCTGGTAACAGGTTTCCTAGCCTGTATTAGGGTATCAATTACTGACTCCGAAAATCCACGCTTTGATAAAATCAAGCGTTCAATTTCCAAGCAGTCAGCTTCAGAGAAATTAGATTTTGATGTTTGAAAGGACCCTGAATTAGAAGGTCCTGTCTCAGAGGCAGAGACCAAGGTGGACAGGATGACATGTCCACTAGATCTGCATACCAGGTCCTGCGTGGCCACGCAGGCGCTATTAGAATCACCGATGCTCTCTCCTGTTTGATCCTGGCAATCAAACGAGGAAGCATCGGGAAGGGTGGAAACACATAGGCCATCCCGAAGGTCCAAGGTGCTGCCAAAGCATCTACCAGGACCGCTCCCGGGTCCCTGGACCTGGACCCGTAACAAGGGAGCTTGGCGTTCTGGCGAGACGCCATGAGATCTATCTCTGGTTTGCCCCAAAGTCGAAGTATTTGGGCAAAGACCTCCGGATGAAGTTCCCACTCCCCCGGATGAAAAGTCTGACGACTTAGGAAATCCGCCTCCCAGTTCTCCACTCCAGGAATGTGGATCGCTGACAGGTGGCAAGAGTGAGACTCTGCCCAGCGAATTATCTTTGATACTTCCATCATCGCTAGGGAGCTTCTTGTCCCTCCTTGATGGTTGATGTAAGCTACAGTCGTGATGTTGTCCGACTGAAACCTGATGAACCCCCGAGTTGTTAACTGAGGCCAAGCCAGAAGGGCATTGAGAACTGCTCTCAATTCCAGAATGTTTATTGGAAGGAGACTCTCCTCCTGAGTCCATGATCCCTGAGCCTTCAGGGAATTCCAGACAGCGCCCCAACCTAGTAGGCTGGCGTCTGTTGTTACAATTGTCCAATCTGGTCTGCTGAATGGCATCCCCCTGGACAGATGTGGCCGAGAAAGCCACCATAGAAGAGAATTTCTGGTCTCTTGATCCAGATTCAGAGTAGGGGACAAATCTGAGTAATCCCCATTCCACTGACTTAGCATGCACAATTGCAGAGGTCTGAGATGTAGGCGTGCAAAGGGAACTATGTCCATTGCCGCTACCATTAAGCCGATCACCTCCATGCATTGAGCCACTGACGGGTGTTGAATGGAATGAAGGACACGGCAAGCATCTTGAAGCTTTATTAACCTGCCTTCTGTCAGGTAGATCTTCATTTCTACAGAATCTATAAGAGTCCCCAAGAAGGGAACTCTTGTGAGTGGAAAGAGAGAACTTTTCTCTTCGTTCACCTTCCACCCATGCGACCTTAGAAAAGCCAGTACTAACTCTGTATGAGACTTGGCAGTTTGAAAGCTTGACGCTTGTATCAGAATGTCGTCTAGGTACGGAGCCACCGAAATTCCTTGCGGTCTTAGTACCGCCAGAAGAGCGCCCAGAACCTTTGTGAAGATTCTTGGAGCCGTAGCCAATCCGAATGGAAGAGCTACAAACTGGTAATGCCTGTCTAGGAAGGCAAACCTTAGATACCGGTAATGATCTTTGTGAATCGGTATGTGAAGGTAAGCATCCTTTAAATCCACTGTGGTCATGTACTGACCCTTTTGGATCATGGGTAAGATTGTCCGGATAGTTTCCATTTTGAACGATGGAACTCTTAGGAATTTGTTTAGGATCTTTAAATCCAATATTGGTCTGAAGGTTCCCTCTTTTTTGGGAACCACAAACAGATTTGAGTAAAACCCTTGTCCGTGTTCCGACCCGCGGAACTGGGTGGATCACTCCCATTAGTAAAAGGTCTTGTACACAGCGTAGAAACGCCTCTTTCTTTATCTGGTTTGTTGACAACCTTGAAAGGTGAAATCTCCCTTGTGGAGGAGAAGCTTTGAAGTCCAGAAGATATCCCTGAGATATGATCTCCAACGCCCAGGGATCCTGGACATCTCTTGCCCAAGCCTGGGCGAAGAGAGAGAGTCTGCCCCCCACTAGATCCGTTTCCGGATCGGGGGCCCTCACTTCATGCTGTCTTAGGGGCAGCAGCAGGTTTTCTGGCCTGCTTGCCCTTGTTCCAGGTCTGGTTAGGTTTCCAGCCTTGTCTGTAGCGAGCAACAGCTCCTTCCTGTTTTGGAGCAGAGGAAGTTGATGCTGCTCCTGCCTTGAAGTTACGAAAAGCACGAAAATTAGACTGTCTAGCCCTTGGTTTGGCTCTGTCTTGAGGCAGGGCATGGCCTTTACCTCCCGTAATATCAGCGATAATTTCTTTCAAACCGGGCCCGAATAATGTCTGCCCCTTGAAAGGTATGTTAAGTAATTTAGATTTCGAAGTTACATCAGCTTACCAGGATTTTAGCCACAGCGCTCTGCGCGCCTGAATGGCGAATCCGGAATTCTTAGCCGTAAGTTTAGTTAAATGTACTACGGCATCAGAAATAAATGAATTAGCTAGCTTAAGGGTTTTAAGCTTGTGTGTAATCTCATCTAATGGAGCTGAGTCAAGGGTCTCTTCCAGAGACTCAAACCAAAATGCTGCCGCAGCCGTGACAGGCGCAATGCATGCAAGGGGTTGCAATATAAAACCTTGTTGAACAAACATTTTATCCATTGAATCTGAAAAGGCACAGCTATCCTCCACCGGGATAGTGGTACGCTTAGCTAAAGTAGAAACTGCTCCCTCCACCTTAGGGACCGTTTGCCATAAGTCCCGTGTGGTGGCGTCTATTGGAAACATCTTTCTAAATATAGGAGGGGGTGAGAAAGGCACACCGGGTCTATCCCACTCCTTAGTAACAATTTCAGTAAGTCTCTTAGGTATAGGAAAAACGTCAGTACTCGTCGGTACCGCAAAATATTTATCCAACCTACACATTTTCTCTGGTATTGCAACTGTGTTACAATCATTCAGAGCCGCTAACACCTCCCCTAGTAATACACGGAGGTTTTCCAGCTTAAACTTAAAATTTGAAATGTCTGAATCCAGTTTATTTGGATCAGATCCGTCACCCGCAGAATGAAGCTCTCCGTCCTCATGTTCTGCAAATTGTGACGCAGTATCTGACATGGCCCTAATATTATCAGCGCACTCTGTTCTCACCCCAGAGTGATCTCGCTTACCTCTAAGTTCTGGTAATTTAGACAAAACTTCAGTCATAACATTAGCCATGTCCTGTAGTGTGATTTGTAATGGCCGCCCTGAAGTACTCGGCGTTACAATATCACGCACCTCCCGAGTGGGAGATGCAGGTACTGACACGTGAGGCAAGTTAGTCGGCATAACTTCCCCCTCGTTGTTTGGTGAATCATGTTCAATTTGTACAGAATGACATTTATTTAAAGTAGCATCAATGCAATTAGTACATAAATTTCTATTGGGCTCCACCTTGGCTTTTGCACATATAGCACAGAGATATTCCTCTGAGTCAGACATGTTTAACAAACTAGCAATTAAACTAGCAAGCTTGGAAATACTTTTCACTCAATTCACAAGTAATATGAAAAACGCACTGTGCCTTTAAGAAGCACAGAAAAAAATTATGACAGTTGAATAACAATGAACCGGAGAAATTATAAAAACCAAATTTTTCCCGGTAAAGGCATAAATTTAGCAAAGGATTGCCCCCATTAGCAATGGATAACTAACCCTTAATAGCAGAAAAAAAATGTACAAAATATAAACGTTTTTTATCACAGTCAAAGCACAATCTCACAGGTCTGCTGTGAGTGATTACCTCCCTCAAAATAATTTTTGAAGACCCTTGAGCTCTGTAGAGACGATCCGGATCATGCAGGGAGAGAAACAGACTTTTGACTGAATTTCTGATGCGTAGCAAAAGCGCCAAAATAGGCCCCTCCCCCTCACACACAGCAGTGAGGGAAATTCAGTAAACTGTCTTAAATTAAAATAAACGACAGCCAAGTGGAAAAACAGTGCCCAAAACAATTTTTCACCCAGTACCTCAGATAATTAAACGATATAGCATGCCAGCAAAAACGTTTAAAATCAAATAACATGAAATGTCATTAAACAGCCTGTTGCTAGACGTTCCCACTGCAAGTTAGGCTAAAAGTTATATGCATATAGTATTATCCCAGTGAAGTGCCATTCCCCAGAATACTGAAGTGTACACATATATACATAACAGCCTGATACCAGTTGCTACTACTGCATTTAAGGCTGAACTTACATTATATCGGTATTGGCAGTATTTTCTCAGTTAATTCCATTCCTCAGAAAATAATATACTGCAACATACCTCTTTGCAGGTGAACCTGCCCGCTGTCCCCTGATCTGAAGTTTACCTCACTCCTCAGAATGGCCGAGAACAGCAAAATGAATCTTAGCTACGCCGGCTAAAATCATCCAAAAACTCAGGTAGATTCTTCTTCAAATTCTACCTGAGAAGGAACAACACACTCCGGTGCTGTTTTAAAATAACAAACTTTTGATTGAAGATATAAAAACTAAGTATAATCACCACAGTCCTCTCACACATCCTATCTATTAGTTGGGTGCAAGAGAATGACTGGGTGTGACGTAGAGGGGAGGAGCTATATAGCAGCTCTGCTTGGGTGATCCTCTTGCACTTCCTGTTGGGGAGGAGTTAATATCCCAGAAGTAATGATGACCCGTGGACTGACTACACTTAACAGGAGAAAATACTTAACTTTTAATCTTGACAGCCGCTCCAGATTCCCCCGGTCGTCGCAAGCCATTTCTGACGTCAGAAATGATGGATCGGCCATCCTCCAATCACAGGTTCCCAGTGTCTGATTCAACGCTGTGATTGGAGGAAGCCAGATTCCTCATTTTAGACCCAGTAAGAAGCTTTGCGACGGGCGGAGAAAGCTGGAGCGGCTGTCAAGATTAAAAGGTAAGTATTTTTTCACAACACAAGTGAAATGTAAATTTTGATGAATTAAAGTGCCCCTATTTTTAATCAAATTTTAAAAAAACGAGCACTTTAGCATCAAAATTTACATTCACTTTAAACTCAAGGTCATAAACAATTCTAACTGATAACCCTAACCTTTTGCACTGCAAGCAGAAGCAACAATAGGTGTATATGTATATATATACATACACACACATACATTATACATATATATATATACATATATATATATATATATACATATATATACATATATATATATATATATATACATATATATATATATATATATATACATATATATACATATATATATATATATATATATGTATATATATATATATATATATATACATATATATACATATATATATATATATATATATATATATATATATATATATACATATACATATACATATACATATATATATATACATATACATATATATATATATATATATATATATACACATATACATACATATATATATACATATACATATACATACATATATATATATACATATACATACATATATATATATATACATATACATATACATACATATATATATATATACACATACATATACACACATACATATATATATATATATATACACATACATATACACACATATATATATATACACATACATATACACACATATATATATATATACACATACACACATATATATATATACACACATACATATACACACATACATATACACACATATATATATATATATATATATATACACACATATATATATACACACATACATATACACACATATATATATATATATACACATACATATACACACATATACATACATACATACATACACACACACACTGTTTTGCATAATTTTATTTTAACTTCATACTTGTGGTATACGTGTGGTGTTGTGGTTTCGAGTTTTTCCGGAGAAGACTAAGGCTACACTGAGGGAATTTCACCGATTTCGTATACACTTCAGCTGCAACCGGCACAGATGGCAGTGCATATGTGTGTTCTACCCCAGATGTAGAGGACAGGGGGCTTGAAACTGGACAGGATGCAGCGGGTGGTGGGATCAGCACTGGAGAGGGTGCAGCGGGTGGTGGGAGCAGCACTGGAGAGGGTGCAGCGGGGGGTGGGAGCAGCACTGGAGAGGGTGCAGCGGGGGGTGGGAGCAGCACTGAAGAGATTGCAGCGGGTAGTGGGAGCAACACTGAAGA
The DNA here is from genome assembly GCF_027579735.1 of Bombina bombina. Classification (NCBI taxonomy): domain Eukaryota; kingdom Metazoa; phylum Chordata; class Amphibia; order Anura; family Bombinatoridae; genus Bombina; species Bombina bombina. The sequence continues at coordinate 761,974,829 of NC_069502.1, read as the reverse complement.
GATTGCAGAGGGTAGTGGGAGCAACACTGAAGAGATTGCAGCAGGTGGAGGGTTCAGCACTGGAGAGGGTGCAGCGGGTGGAGGGATCAGCACTGGAGAGGGTGCAGCGGGTGGTGGGATCAGCACTGGAGAGGGTGCAGCGGGTGGTGGGATCAGCACTGGAGAGGGTGCAGCGGGTGGTGGGATCAGCACTGGAGAGGGTGCAGCGGGTGGTGGGATCAGCACTGGAGAGGGTGCAGCGGGTGGTGGGATCAGCACTGGAGAGGGTGCAGCGGGTGGTGGGATCAGCACTGGAGAGGGTGCAGCGGGTGGTGGGATCAGCACTGGAGACGGTGGCGAATTTGGAACTGAAGAAATTTTGCACAACAATAAATGCTTTTCTATATCCACCCGGCGTATAACTGTTCTTTTACAGAGGTGGCAGTGATAATGTCCCACTGGCCGGCACGGTAGCCTGCACCTGCATATGTTTTTGTCTGTAAGAGAAATAAAATATTAATAAACCGCAAATAAAATATAACCAATTTATCAAAACTTTCTCAGTGTTCACATTTCTAGATTTTAACTTAGTGATGGTAAACTCACATAAAAACAGAATTTATGTTTACCTGATAAATTACTTTCTCCAACGGTGTGTCCGGTCCACGGCGTCATCCTTACTTGTGGGATATTCTCTTCCCCAACAGGAAATGGCAAAGAGCCCAGCAAAGCTGGTCACATGATCCCTCCTAGCTCCGCCTACCCCAGTCATTCGACCGACGTTAAGGAGGAATATTTGCATAGGAGAAACCATATGAAACCGTGGTGACTGTAGTTAAAGAAAATAAATTATCAGACCTGATTAAAAAAACCAGGGCGGGCCGTGGACCGGACACACCGTTGGAGAAAGTAATTTATCAGGTAAACATAAATTCTGTTTTCTCCAACATAGGTGTGTCCGGTCCACGGCGTCATCCTTACTTGTGGGAACCAATACCAAAGCTTTAGGACACGGATGATGGGAGGGAGCAAATCAGGTCACCTAGATGGAAGGCACCACGGCTTGCAAAACCTTTCTCCCAAAAATAGCCTCAGAAGAAGCAAAAGTATCAAACTTGTAAAATTTGGTAAAAGTGTGCAGTGAAGACCAAGTCGCTGCCCTACATATCTGATCAACAGAAGCCTCGTTCTTGAAGGCCCATGTGGAAGCCACAGCCCTAGTGGAATGAGCTGTGATTCTTTCGGGAGGCTGCCGTCCGGCAGTCTCGTAAGCCAATCTGATGATGCTTTTAATCCAAAAAGAGAGAGAGGTAGAAGTTGCTTTTTGACCTCTCCTTTTACCGGAATAAACAACAAACAAGGAAGATGTTTGTCTAAAATCCTTTGTAGCATCTAAATAGAATTTTAGAGCGCGAACAACATCCAAATTGTGCAACAAACGTTCCTTCTTCGAAACTGGTTTCGGACACAGAGAAGGTACGATAATCTCCTGGTTAATGTTTTTGTTAGAAACAACTTTTGGAAGAAAACCAGGTTTAGTACGTAAAACCACCTTATCTGCATGGAACACCAGATAAGGAGGAGAACACTGCAGAGCAGATAATTCTGAAACTCTTCTAGCAGAAGAAATTGCAACCAAAAACAAAACTTTCCAAGATAATAACTTAATATCAACGGAATGTAAGGGTTCAAACGGAACCCCCTGAAGAACTGAAAGAACTAAGTTGAGACTCCAAGGAGGAGTCAAAGGTTTGTAAACAGGCTTGATTCTAACCAGAGCCTGAACAAAGGCTTGAACATCTGGCACAGCTGCCAGCTTTTTGTGAAGTAACACAGACAAGGCAGAAATCTGTCCCTTCAGGGAACTTGCAGATAATCCTTTTTCCAATCCTTCTTGAAGGAAGGATAGAATCTTAGGAATCTTAACCTTGTCCCAAGGGAATCCTTTAGATTCACACCAACAGACATATTTTTTCCAAATTTTGTGGTAAATCTTTCTAGTTACAGGCTTTCTGGCCTGAACAAGAGTATCGATAACAGAATCTGAGAACCCTCGCTTCGATAAGATCAAGCGTTCAATCTCCAAGCAGTCAGCTGGAGTGAGACCAGATTCGGATGTTCGAACGGACCTTGAACAAGAAGGTCTCGTCTCAAAGGTAGCTTCCATGGTGGAGCCGATGACATATTCACCAGATCTGCATACCAAGTCCTGCGTGGCCACGCAGGAGCTATCAAGATCACCAACGCCCTTTCCTGATTGATCCTGGCTACCAGCCTGGGGATGAGAGGAAACGGCGGGAATACGTAAGCTAGTTTGAAGGTCCAAGGTGCTACTAGTGCATCCACTAGAGCCGCCTTAGGATCCCTGGATCTGGACCCGTAGCAAGGAACTTTGAAGTTCTGACGAGAGGCCATCAGATCCATGTCTGGAATGCCCCACAGTTGAGTGACTTGGGCAAAGATTTCCGGATGGAGTTCCCACTCCCCCGGATGCAATGTCTGACGACTCAGAAAATCCGCTTCCCAATTTTCCACTCCTGGGATGTGGATAGCAGACAGGTGGCAGGAGTGAGACTCCGCCCATTGAATGATTTTGGTCACTTCTTCCATCGCCAGGGAACTCCTTGTTCCCCCCTGATGGTTGATGTACGCAACGGTTGTCATGTTGTCTGATTGAAACCGTATGAACTTGGCCCTCGCTAGCTGAGGCCAAGCCTTGAGAGCATTGAATATCGCTCTCAGTTCCAGAATATTTATCGGTAGAAGAGATTCTTCCCGAGACCAAAGACCCTGAGCTTTCAGGGATCCCCAGACCGCGCCCCAGCCCATCAGACTGGCGTCGGTCGTGACAATGACCCACTCTGGTCTGCGGAAGGTCATCCCTTGTGACAGGTTGTCCAGGACAGCCACCAACGGAGTGAGTCTCTGGTCCTCTGATTTACTTGTATCCTCGGAGACAAGTTTGTATAGTCCCCCATTCCACTGACTGAGCATGCACAGTTTGTAATGGTCTTAGATGAATGCGCGCAAAAGGAACTATGTCCATTGCCGCTACCATCAACCTATCACTTCCATGCACTGCGCTATGGAAGGAAGAGGAACGGAATGAAGTATCCGACAAGAGTCTAGAAGTTTTGTTTTTCTGGCCTCTGTCAGAAAAATCCTCATTTCTAAGGAGTCTATTATTGTCCCCAAGAAGGGAACCCTTGTTGACGGAGATAGAGAACTCTTTTCCACGTTCACTTTCCATCCGTGAGATCTGAGAAAGGCCAGGACAATGTCCGTGTGAGCCTTTGCTTGAGGAAGGGACGACGCTTGAATCAGAATGTCGTCCAAGTAAGGTACTACAGCAATGCCCCTTGGTCTTAGCACAGCTAGAAGGGACCCTAGTACCTTTGTGAAAATCCTTGGAGCAGTGGCTAATCCGAAAGGAAGCGCCACAAACTGGTAATGCTTGTCCAGGGAATGCGAACCTTAGGAACCGATGATGTTCCTTGTGGATAGGAATATGTAGATACGCATCCTTTAAATCCACCGTGGTCATGAATTGACCTTCCTGGATGGAAGGAAGAATTGTTCGAATGGTTTCCATTTTGAACGATGGAACCTTGAGAAACTTGTTTAAGATCTTGAGATCTAAGATTGGTCTGAACGTTCCCTCTTTTTTGGGAACTATGAACAGATTGGAGTAGAACCCCATCCCTTGTTCTCCTAATGGAACAGGATGAATCACTCCCATTTTTAACAGGTCTTCTACACAACGTAAGAATGCCTGTCTTTTTATGTGGTCTGAAGACAACTGAGACCTGTGGAACCTCCCCCTTGGGGGAAGCCCCTTGAATTCCAGAAGATAACCTTGGGAGACTATTTCTAGCGCCCAAGGATCCAGAACATCTCTTGCCCAAGCCCGAGCGAAGAGAGAGAGTCTGCCCACCACCAGATCCGGTCCCGGATCGGGGGCCAACATTTCATGCTGTCTTGGTAGCAGTGGCAGGTTTCTTGGCCTGCTTTCCCTTGTTCCAGCCTTGCATTGGTCTCCAAGCTGGCTTGGCTTGAGAAGTATTACCCTCTTGCTTAGAGGACGTAGCACTTTGGGCTGGTCCGTTTCTACGAAAGGGACGAAAATTAGGTTTATTTTTTGCCTTGAAAGGCCGATCCTGAGGAAGGGCATGGCCCTTACCCCCAGTGATATCAGAGATAATCTCTTTCAAGTCAGGGCCAAACAGCGTTTTCCCCTTGAAAGGAATGTTAAGTAGCTTGTTCTTGGAAGACGCATCAGCTGACCAAGATTTCAACCAAAGCGCTCTGCGCGCCACAATAGCAAACCCAGAATTCTTAGCCGCTAACCTAGCCAATTGCAAAGTGGCGTCTAGGGTGAAAGAATTAGCCAATTTGAGAGCATTGATTCTGTCCATAATCTCCTCATAAGGAGGAGAATCACTATCGACCGCCTTTACCAGCTCATCGAACCAGAAACACGCGGCTGTAGTGACAGGGACAATGCATGAAATTGGTTGTAGAAGGTAACCCTGCTGAACAAACATCTTTTTAAGTAAACCTTCTAATTTTTTATCCATAGGATCTTTGAAAGCACAACTATCTTCTATGGGTATAGTGGTGCGTTTGTTTAAAGTGGAAACCGCTCCCTCGACCTTGGGGGACTGTCTGCCATAAGTCCTTTCTGGGGTCGACCATAGGAAACAATTTTTTAAATATGGGGGGAGGGACGAAAGGAATACCGGGCCTTTCCCATTCTTTATTTACAATGTCCGCCACCCGCTTGGGTATAGGAAAAGCTTCTGGGAGCCCCGGGACCTCTAGGAACTTGTCCATTTTACATAGTTTCTCTGGGATGACCAACTTGTCACAATCATCCAGAGTGGATAATACCTCCTTAAGCAGAATGCGGAGATGTTCCAACTTAAATTTAAACGTAATCACATCAGGTTCAGCTTGTTGAGAAATGTTCCCTGAATCAGTAATTTCTCCCTCAGACAAAACCTCCCTGGCCCCATCAGACTGTTTAGGGGCCCTTCAGAACCATTATTATCAGCGTCGTCATGCTCTTCAGTATCTAAAACAGAGCAGTCGCGCTTACGCTGATAAGTGTGCATTTTGGCTAAAATGTTTTTGACAGAATTATCCATTACAGCCGTTAATTGTTGCATAGTAAGGAGTATTGGCGCGCTAGATGTACTAGGGGCCTCCTGAGTGGGCAAGACTCGTGTAGACGAAGGAGGGAATGATGCAGTACCATGCTTACTCCCCTCACTTGAGGAATCATCTTGGGCATCATTGTCATTGTCACATAAATCACATTTATTTAAATGAGAAGGAACTCTGGCTTCCCCACATTCAGAACACAGTCTATCTGGTAGTTCAGACATGTTAAACAGGCATAAACTTGATAACAAAGTACAAAAAAACGTTTTAAAATAAAACCGTTACTGTCACTTTAAATTTTAAACTGAACACACTTTATTACTGCAATTGCGAAAAAATATGAAGGAATTGCTCAAAATTCACCAAAATTTCACCACAGTGTCTTAAAGCCTTAAAAGTATTGCACCCCAAATTTGAAGCCTTTAACCCTTAAAAATAACGGAACCGGAGCCGTTTTTAACTTTACAACCCCTTTACAGTCCCTGGTGTCTGCTTTGCTGAGACCCAACCAAGCCCAAAGGGGAATACGATACCAAATGACGCCTTCAGAAAGTCTTTTCTATGTATCAGAGCTCCTCACACATGCGACTGCATGTCATGCCTCTCAAAAACAAGTGCGCAACACCGGCGCGAAAATGAGGCTCTGCCTATGATTTGTGAAAGCCCCTAAAGAGAAAGGTGTCTAAAAAAGTGCCTGCCGATATAAACTTATCAAAATACCCAGATTAAATTATTCCTCAAGGCTAAATATGTGTTAATATGAATCGATTTAGCCCAGAAAAAGTCTACAGTCTTAATAAGCCCTTGTGAAGCCCTTATTTACAATCTTAATAAACATGGCTTACCGGATCCCATGGGGAAAATGACAGCTTCCAGCATTACATCGTCTTGTTAGATATGTGTCATACCTCAAGCAGCAAGAGACTGCTCACTGTTCCCCCAACTGAAGTTAATTCCTCTCAACAGTCCTGTGTGGAACAGCCATGGATTTTAGTAACGGTTGCTAAAATCATTTTCCTCATACAAACAGAAATCTTCATCTCTTTTCTGTTTCTGAGTAAATAGTACATACCAGCACTATTTTAAAATAACAAACTCTTGATTGAATAATAAAAACTACAGTTAGACACTAAAAAACTCTAAGCCATCTCCGTGGAGATGTTGCCTGTACAACGGCAAAGAGAATGACTGGGGTAGGCGGAGCCTAGGAGGGATCATGTGACCAGCTTTGCTGGGCTCTTTGCCATTTCCTGTTGGGGAAGAGAATATCCCACAAGTAAGGATGACGCCGTGGACCGGACACACCTATGTTGGAGAAATATTTTTACACAATATGAATCTACTAATAAATATAATGCTTATTGATGTCTGTAGTTTGAATTTAAAAAAAAAAAAAAAAAATCAATATATCAATTGTAATTTTACTTATTGTGCTCCGTTACTTGCTTCAAATCTGCCTCCGTCTGAGAATTTCTTATGTCCTAGGTTTGACAGGCAGCTGGGTGCATTCCATAGGGGGATTCACCATACGCCCTATGTAAACTACTGCCAGCACGCTCCCGTGTTTGTAATTTGAAGCCGCAGTTGCCTGAAGTAGAACCGCGCAAGTGAATCGCTACGCTAAAGCAGATTCAGTTTCAGCAGCACTAAGAGCATAGGGAACGTCACTTGTGCGGTTCTACTTCAGGCAGATGCGGCTTCAAATTACAAACACGGGAGTGCGTATGGTGAATCCCCTATTAGATGCACCAGCCTGTCAAACTAGGACATAAGAAATTCTCAGACGGAGGCAGACTTGAAGCAAGCAACAGAGCCACATATAAAAAAATTAAACCACGCCAAGTGAAGTTCGCTATGCTCTTAGCGCTGCTGAAAACAGCGAATCTGATGTAGCGTAGCGATTCACTTTGCGCGTTTCTACTTCAGCAGATGCGGCTTTAAATTACAAACACGGGAGCGTGCTGGCAGTTTACATAGGGGAATATGGTGAATCCCCTATTGGATGCACCAGCTGCCTGCCAAACTAGGACATAAGAAATTCTCAACGGAGGCAGACAAGAAGCAAGTAACGGAGCCACATAAAAAAGTAAATTTACAATGGATATATTGATTTTTTTATTCAAAATACAGACATCAATAAGCATAAATTTATTAGTAGATTCATATTGTGTAAAATCATTATGTGAGTTTACCATCACTTTAAAAAACTACCTTACTATCCCTCTATAATAAAACAAAAATCTGTGGTACGGACCAAAACATAAACACAAACAAAAGTCAACAAGCAATGTGGTAAACCCTGAACAGGAGACATATTTATTAAAAACAAGCTTATAACTGCAGTGGTCATGTCGATGCTGTATGTATTTCAAAACAACATTTCTTGCATTGAATTGGTGCAATGTGAATGGGAACTTCAAAGCCTACTAAGGACATAGGCAGAATTTGTAAATACAGTTAGTTAAGTGCAGGGTATAATATTTACACAAGGAAAATATGATTTTCAAAAAATGTAGGTTTAATGCCAACATACCTTTGGGGAACCGTAAAACTTTTTTACGTTGGACATCCATGTGTGTCTCAATCTTGGCCCTGTTAGTTGGCATGAAGGTGGGGCAAAAAGGACATGAGATTGTTCTTTGAAACAGGTATTGTATTATCCACATAAACACCAAAAGTTAAACTGTTAAACAATTGCTTTTACAAAGACACATAAGACAGAATTCCTCAAGGTTAAAAGACAACAAATCCAGTTACAAAGTTAAAGGACAGCACTTTAACAGAAGACAACAAAAACATCTCCTTGTGGGTTCGCTATCTGCCTGCTCTGTGTGTGCGCGCCGAAAAAAAGAATACTTCGTTTCTGCACAGCCCTTGCTTGGTAAATGGGAACAACCCACACAACAATAGGACAACAATCAGAGGATTTGTGAGAGCACTGAAGGAATGGGTGTTTTTGTTTTGATGTGACTTTTAATTTAGCAAGTATACTCCAGAATCGCTGACTACACCTTTAAGTCAAAACTTCCAAATCCATGCTCCTGATAATTCCCTAACCAAACAGATTAAATCCAATGCAATGTCTATTAATTAATCCACAAAAGGGTATATACTGAATATATTTAACGGTATAACCCATTAAGGACCACGGACATACCAGGTACGTCCGGAAAAACTGGTTACTTAATGACCAAAGATGTACCTGGAATGTCCCGCGGTAAGATATCCTGAGATTATGTATTTATAACATCCAATAATCATTACTATAGCATATACTTTGCCCTTACAGGACATATGTTAATGCATTGATTCAGCTTATTTAACTTTATAAATACAAATCAAGCATAAACCACTGTGAATGAACATTAAGAACAAGAAAAACATGCAAAATGTTTAGTTTTTCTGAATTATTGCGCCTATTGGTTGGTTTGTTACATTAAAGTTTGATTAAAAAACAAAACAAAGTGAGGTCACATGTTCCTGTCACCTTTGAACTTTTTGGGTTCTTCTCTATATATGTCTTTATACAAATACTACTGTCTTGCTCCTGAATATTATAATATGCTTACTGGCTCCTAAAATTTTAAACAGATTTGGGCAACCCCTGCCTCATCATGTCACAAATCCTATTTGTATATAATGACTGAAATGCCCATCTGGTCCCGAGAGAGCTGCCTGCCTTTGTGAGAGGACGAGTGTGGAGATATCTATTTGGACATTTTTTATATACTAAAAAATGTTGAGGCACACCAGTGCCCTCTATTTCATTCACTTTTTTGAACTTTTGTTTTAAAAAAATATACAGATATTTTTTTATAAAAACCAAGTTAAAATTAGAAGCAAAAACCATCTAGTCTAGAAAATTACAAGAATAATATCACTCAAGGTTTGCGCCTACGATTAGGCCCAGGCACAAATTACAAGATGAAGGAAGCAATTTATTTAATTTATAGAAGACTTGGAATAAAAGCTTATCTGAATGATCTTTAGATCTAATGGGAAAAATTGTTAACCAAAAATAAAGTTAGATTAGAGAAAATTAAAACAAAAAGTGGGAGAGAGTCTGAAAGTAGTAAATTATTTTGGGAAGAAAAAAAAAATCCTAATTTTGAAAAACATAATTTATGCTTACCTGATAAATTTATTTCTCTTGTAGTGTATCCAGTCCACGGATCATCCAATACGTGTGGGATATTCTCCTTCCCAACAGGAAGTTGCAAGAGGATCACCCACAGCAGAGCTGCTATATAGCTCCTCCCCTAACTGTCATATCCAGTCATTCGACCGAAAACAAACAGAGAAAGGGAGAAACCATAGGGTGCATGGTGACTGTAGTTTAATTAAAATTTAATTAAAGACGACTGGACCAGAGGGGAAGTGTTTTGGATTTTCAATTTACAGACAGACAAAACACCCCTCTGGTCTAAATTCAATTATGGATGTTGATTTATTTTACTGATAATAAATTGTCTTTAAAACAAAGAAAATTCAACAAATAGGATTTCATATATATATTTTTTCATTACATCCTTTGCAATTATAAGAGTTATAGGTAACTAGTAGTGTGTATTATTATCAAAGTATTATGTTCATTACATATTAACATTTGAATATTTACTCTTGTTTACAAAGAGTTTAATATAATACAGGTGCCTCAATTATCACAGACACTTTACCTTTAAATAGGCACTAGCAGGTGTGAACCCAAATGTATGCCAGTGAACAAGGGCTAAAGGCTTGGCCCGAAACATGTTTGGCGTTGGGTTCTGAACACCTTTTTGCAGGCCTACAACTAGTCTACATGTTTTTACATGGACTTAAATTGTTTTTGATAAATAAAATCTATTTTTTGTTTTTTAAGATTTTCTCACAGTATATATTTTTTCATTCTGTGGAGCTGCGGGATAACAAAGTGTAGTTTACTTTAATTAAAATTTAAGACCTGCCTTAAAAGGACAGGGCGGCCGTGGAATGGGATTACACTACAAGAGAAATAAATTTATCCAGGTAAGTATAAATTATGTTTTCTCTTGTTTATGTGTATCCAGTCCACGGATCATCCATTACTTGTGGGATACCAATACCAAAGCTAAAGTACACGATGGATGGGAGGGACAAGGCAGGATTAAGCGAAGGAACCACTGCTCGAAGAACCTCTCTCCCAAAACACAGCCTCCGAAGAAGCAAAAGTATCAAATTTGTAAAATTTTGAAAAGTGTGAAGCGAAAGACCAAGTCGCAGCCTTGCAAATCTGTTCAACAGAGGCCTCATTTTTGAAGGCCCAGGTGGAAGCCACAGCTCTAGTAGAATGAGCTGTAATCCTTTCAGGGGGCTGCTGTCCAGCAGTCTCATAGGCTAGGCGTATTACGCTCCGAAGCCAAAAGAGAAAGAGAGGTTGCCGAAGCTTTTTGACCTCTCCTCTGTCCAGAGTAAAACGACAAACAGGGAAGATGTTTGACGAAAATCCTTAGTAGCTTGTAAGTAAAACTTCAAGGCACGGGACCTACATCCAGATTATGTAAAAGACGTTCCTTCTTTGAAGAAGGATTAGGGCACAACGATGGAACAACAATCTCTTGAATTGATATCTTTGTAAGAACCACCTTAGGTAAAAACCCAGGTTTGGTACGCAGAACTACCTTATCTGCATGAAAAAATCAGATAAGGAGAATCACATTGTAAGGCAGATAGCTCAGAGACTCTCCGAGCCGAGGAAATAGCCATCAAAAACAGAACTTTCCAAGATAAAAGTTTAATATCAATGGAATGAAGAGGTTCAAACAGAACTCCTTGAAGAACCTTAAGAACCAAGTTTAAGCTCCACGGGGGAGCAACAGGTTTAAACACAGGCTTAATTCTAACAAAAGCCTGGCAAGATGCCTGGAAGTCTGGAACCTCTGCCAGACGCTTGTGCAAAAGAATAGACAGAAGCAGAAATCTGTCCCTTTAAGGAACTAGCTGATAATCCTTTGTCCAAGCCCTCTTGGAGAAAAGACAATATTCTAGGAATCCTAACCTTACTCCATGAGTAATTCTTGGATTCACACCTCCCTAGAAAAATATTAACTGGCACATACCTTATTGCAAGGAAAATCTGCACACCATTCCCTCTCTGAAGTTACCTCACTCCTCAGAATATGTGAAACAGCATGATCTTAGTTACTTCTGTCTAAGATCATAGAAAAACGCAGGCAAGATTCTTCTTCTAAATACTGCCTGAGATAAACAGTACAACTCCGGTAACCATTTAAAAATAACACTTTTGATTGAAGAATAAACTAAGTATAAAACACCACACTCCTCTTACACCTCCATCTTGGGTTGAGGCTGTGCAAGAGAATGACTGGATTATGACAGTTAGGGGAGGAGCTATATAGCATCTCTGCTGTGGGTGATCCTCTTTGCAACTTCCTGTTGGGAAGGGAGAATATCCCACACGTAATGGATGATCCGTGGACTGATACAGCTTAACAATAGAAATTAAATAATAATGTAAAAGAAGTTTTAGCTAAAATACAACCTGAAAATAAATTTAGAAAAAGTTGTAAATTTTCTAGAGCCCAAGAAGACTATCAGAAAAAATAGTTTAACCACATATCAATCATTGAGGAATTCATATGACGTAGGAACTTGGAGGTAGAATATCATAGATCAAGAAAACTTAAAGGGATAGTAAACACCAAAAAATTGGATATTTATAAAGATAGAAAATCCCTTATTTACCATTCCCCAGTTTTGCATAACCAACACGTTATAGAAATATACTTTTTTGCCGCTTTTATTACCTTGTTTCTAAGGCCTCTGCTGACTGCCTACTTATCTCAGATCTTTTGTACAGACTTGCATTTCAGTCAATTAGTGTTGGACTCTTAAATAACTCAACGTTATCTATATGAAACACATGAATTAACGCCCTCTAGCTGTGAAAAACCGTCAAATGTATTCAGATAAAAGGCGTCCTTTAAGGGCTGGAGAAATTAGTATATGAGCCAACCTAGGTTTTAGCTTCGATCTAAGAATACCAAGAGTACAAAGCAAAATTTGATGATAAAATAAATTAGAAAGTTGTTTAAAATTGCATGCCCTATCTGAATCATGAAAGTTTCATTTGGACTTTACTGTCCCTAAGTTATTCAAGAGTTAGTAGAAGGGGGAAGTAGTAAAGAAAAAGGAAAGAAGCAACGTCAGGTTTACAAGAGAGGCGGTAGACACAGCTACACGCAGTCATTTTGTTAGGTTTGTGAAGCCTGCAGCGCAAACTTTTTAAAAATATGGAACAAATCCTACATTTTTCAGAAACTACGAAAAGGGGTGCAAACAATAATTAAAACAAAGTTGCAAAGTTGTTGTAATATGCATAAACATTTTATATTACAATCTCAAGATGTTTACTATCGCTTTAAAAAGGGACAGTAAACGCTTGGAATTACAACACATTGCTTTCCGTTGTGTTGCTACAGAATAACATTCAGCCAAGTTTAATATTTTTAAAACAAATTAACATCTTATTACTTTAAAAAAAAAAATAAAAAAAATCAGTAGCCAAGTTTGAGACTGTGCGGACAACAAGGCTAGCCAAGGTCCTGTATTAAAATGGATAGGAAACCCCCCAAAAAATTCAGACAGGAGCAGTACAAAAAAAAGTTTCCAATTTACTTTTGTCAAATTTGCTTTTGTTCCCATGATTTCTTGTTTGAAGAGATACCTAGGTAGGCTCTGGAGCACTAGAATAGCAGGAAATAGTGCTGCCCGCTAGGGTTTTCTTGCAAATGATAACATTCTTGCAAAACTAGGTTAGTGGTTAACCCAGTGCGTTGGTGTGTCACTTGCCCAATAGCTCCTAAAAAGGGGGGTGGGGTTACCTATCTACCCAGAGAGTAATACGAACAGAGTATGATTAGGAGCGCCTAAAAGAAAAAGGCTAGGACAGAAAGAATGTAATAAATACTATATGTCAACACATATCGCTAGAGTTTCTATACAGGAAAATGTATGCTATGTAGACCATTTCATAAAAGAACAAACATCTAAAACACAAAGGCCTAGATTTGGAGTTTGGGGCGTTAGCCGTGAAAACCAGCGTTAGAGGCTCCTAACGCTGTTTTAAGGCTACCTCCGGTATTTGAGTAACTCAAAATTAGGGGTCTAACGCTCACTAGTTTTCAGCCGCGACTTTTCCATACCGCAGATCCCCTTACGTCAATTGCGTATCCTATCTTTCAATGGGATTTTTCTAACTCTGGTATTTAGAGTCGTGTCTGAAGTGAGCGTTAGACATCTAACGACAAAACTCCAGCCGCAGGAAAAAAAAAGTCAGTATTTAAGAGCTTTCCTGGGCTAACGCCGTTCATAAAGCTCTTAACTACTGGTGCTCTAAAGTACACTAACACCCATAAACTACCTATGTACCCCTAAACCGAGTCCCCCCACATCGCCACCACTCAATTAAATTTTTTAGACCCCTAATCTGCCGACCCCCCACCTACGTTATACTTATGTACCCCTAATCTGCTGCCCCTAACACCCAGCCGACCCTATATTATATTTATTAACCCCTAACCTGCCCCCACAACGTCGCAGGCCAACTACCTACAATAATTAACCCCTAATCTGCCGACCGCAAAGCGCCGCCACCTGTAGCGTGGGGTGCGGACTGTATGTAGCCCCTAATCTGCTGCCCCTAACACCGCTGACCCCTATATTATATTTATTAACCCCTAATCTGCTGCCCCCCTCAACGTCGCCTCCACCTGCCTACACTTATTACCCCTAATCTGCCGAGCGGACCGCACCGCTACTATAATAAAGATTATTAACCCCTAATCCACCTCACTAACCCTATAATAAATAGGTATTAACCCCTAATCTGCCCTCCCTAACATCGCCGACACCTAACTTCAAGTATTAACCCCTAAGTTCTGCCGACCGGAGCTCACCGCTATTCTAATAAAATGTATTAACCCCTAAAGCTAAGTCTAACCCTAACACTAACACCCCCCTAAATTAAATATAATTTTAATCTACGAAATTAATTAACTCTTATTAAATAAATTATTCCTATTTAAAGCTAAATACGTTACCTGTAAAATAAATCCTAATATAGCGACAATAGAAATTATAATTACATTGTAGCTATTTTAGGATTAATATTTATTTTACAGGTAACATAGCTATTTAATAGGTTAAGAACTATTTAATAGCTAAAATAATTACAAATTTACCTGTAAAATAAATCCTAACCTAAGTTACAATTAAACCTACCACTACACTATCAATAAATTATATACCTATAGATTATCTACAATTAAACCTAACACTACACTATCAATAAATAAATTAAATACAATACCTACAAATAACTACAAGAAAGTAAACTATCTAAAGTACAAAAAAATAAAAAAGAACTAAGTGTACAAAAAATAAAAAAAAACAGATTTATCTTAACCTGATAAATTAGCTTTCTCCAACGGTGTGTCCGGTACCACGCGTCATCCATTACTTGTGGGAAATATTCTCCCCCACAGGGAAGGCAAGGGAGAGCACACAGCAAGAGCTGTCCATAATAGGCTCCCCCTCTGGCTCCGCCCCCCCCAGTCCATTCGACCGACGTTAGGAAAAAAGGAGACACTATAGGGTGCCGGTGGTGACACTAGTGTATAAAGAAAAAAACATTTTCAACCTGATTAGGAAACCAGGGCGGGCCGTGGACCCGACACTACCGTTGGAGAAAGTAATTTATCAGGTAAGCATAAATTCTGTTTTCTGCAACATTGGTGTGTCCGGTCCACCGCGTCATCCATTACATTGTGGGAACCAATACCAAAGCTTTAGGACACAGGATGAGGGGAGGGAGCAAATCAGGTTACCTAAATGGAAGGCAACCACGGCTTGCAAAAGCTTTTCTCACCAAAAATAGCCTCCGAAGAAGCATAAGTATCAAATTTGTAGAATTTGGGCAAAAAATGTGCAGAGGGGACCAAGTCGCTGCCTTACATATCTGATCAACAGAAGCCTCGTTCTTGTAGGCCCATGTGAAGCCACAGCCCTATAGAGTGAGCTGTGATTCGGTCAGGTGGTGGTTGGCCCGTCCGGCAGTCTCATAAGCCAAATCGAATAATGGCTTTCAGCCAGAAAAGAGAGAGAAGGTAGCAGTAGCTTTTTGACCTCTCCGTCTTACCAGAGTAAACGACAAACAACGATGAGGTTTGTCTAAAATCTTTTGTTACTTCTAAGTATAACTTTAAAGCACAACAACATCTAAATTGTGTAATAAACGTTCCTTCTTTGAAACTGGATCGGACACAGAACGAACAACTATTTCCTGGTTAATATTCTTGTTTGAAACAACTTTTGGAAGAAGACCAGGCTTAGTACGCAAAACAAACCTTATCTGAATGGAAAACCAGATAGGGTGGGATTACATTGCAAAGGCAGATAGTTTCAGAAACTCTTCTAGCAGAAGAAATAGCAACCAAAAACAGATCTTTCCAAGATAATAACTTAATATCTATGGAATGTAAAGGGTTCAAACGAAACCCCTTGAAGAACGAAAGAACTAAATTTAGACTCCAAGGAGGAGTCATGGGGTCGGAAAACAGGCTTGATTCTAACCAAAGCCTAACAAAAGATTGTACATCTGGCACAGCTGCCAATCGTTTGTGTAACAAGACAGATAAAGCGAAATCTGTCCTTTTAGAGAACTAGCTGACAACCCTTTATCCAAACCTTCTTGAGAAAGGAGAGAATCTTTGGAATTTTAATCTACTCCAGGAGAATCCCTTGGATTCACACCAGCAGAATATATTTTTTTCCATATTTTATGGTAAATCTTTCTAGTCACTAGGTTTTCTGGGCTTGACCAGAGTATCTATCACAGAATTTGAGAACCCACCTTTGATAAAATCAAGCGTCTCATTTCCAAGCAGTCAGCTGCAGAGAAACTAGATTTGGGATGTTCGAATGGACCTGTACTAGAAGGTCCTGTCTCAAAGGTAGCTTCCATGGTGGAGCCGATGACATTCACCGAGGTCTGCATGACCAAGTCCTGCGTGGCCACGCAGGAGCTATCAGAATCACTGAGGCCTTCCTCCTGTTTGATCCTGGCTATGAGCCTGGGAAGGAGAGGAAACGTGGAAACACATACACTAGGTTGAACGACCAGGCGCCACTAATGGCATCCACTAGAGATCGCCTTGGGATCCCTGGATCTGGACCCGGAGCAAGGAAATCTTGAAGTCCCTGACGGGACGCCATTAGATCATGTCTGGAATGCCCCATAATTGGGTTAACTGAGCAAAGACCTCCGGGGTGGAGTTCCCACTCCCCCGATGGAAAGTCTGACGACTCAAATAGTCCGCCTCCCAGTTGTCTAACTCCCTGGATGTGAATAGCGGATAGATGGGCAGGAGTGATTCTCTGCCCATTGGATGATCTTGGTTACTTTCCTTCATCGCTAGGGAACTCTTTGTTCCCCCCTGATGATTGATGTACCAACAGGTCGTTATGTTGTCCGACTGAAATCTTATGAACCTGGCTTCCGCACTGAGGCCAAGCCAGGGACGCATTAAATATTGCTCTTAGTTCCAAAATGTTTATCGGGGAGAAGCGACGTCTTCCCGAGACCATAGGCCCTGAGCTTTCAGGGAGTCCCAGACTGGCGACCCACCCCAAGAGCTGGCGTCGGTCGTGACATGACCCAGCTCCGGTCTGCAGAAACTCATTCCCTGAGACAGGTGATCCTGGGTCAACCACCAGAGAAGTGAGTCCCTGGTTACCTGGTCTACTTGAATTTGGGGAGACAAGTCTGTATAGTCCCCCATTCCACCGATTGAGCATGCATAGCGTGTAATGGTCTTAGATGAATTCGAGCAAAAGGAAGCCACGTCCATTGCTGCGACCATTAGTCCGATTACTTCCATGCACTGAGCTATGGAGGGTGGAGGAATAGAATGAAGAACTCGACAAGCGTTTAAAAGCTTTATCTTTCTGATTTCTGTTCAGGAAGATCTTCATTTCCCACAGAATCTATTATTGTTCCCAGAAAAGGGAACCGTGTGGGAGCGGTGACAGTGAACTCTTTTCTAGTTCACCTTCCACCAGTGGGAGATCTGAGAAAAGCCAACACAATGTCTGTGTGGGCCCAGTGCTTGGGAAAGAGACACGCTTGGATTAGGATGTCGTCTAGATAAGGTGCTACAGCGGATGGCCTCCTCGGCCGTAGGACCGGCTAGAAGGGACCCTAGCACCTTTGTGGAAAATTCTGGGAGTGGTGGCTAACCGAATGGAAGAGCCACAAACTGGTAATGTTTGTCCAGAAAGGCGAACCTCAGGAACTGATGAGTTTTGTGGATTGGGATATGCAGATATGCATCCTTTAGATCCACGGAAGTCAAATATTGACCCTGCGGGATTGTCGTCAAGATTGTCCGAATGGTTTCCATTTTGAAGGATGGGAACTCTGAGGAACTTGTTTAATTCTTTAAATCCAGACTTGGCCTGAAAGTTCCCTCTTTTTTTGGGAACCACAAACAGTTTGAGTAAAACCTAGGACCTTCTCTTCCCGAGGGGACTGGGTTGTATCACTCCCATCTTTGATAGTTCCTCTTACACAATGTAAGAATGGCCTGTTTCTTTATCTGGTCTGAAGATAAGCGAGACAGGTGGGAACCTTCCCCTTGGAGGAAGTCCCTTGAACTCTAGCAGGTATCCCTTGGAGACTATTTCTAGTGCCCAGGGATCCGGAACATCTCTTGCCCAAGCCTGAGCGAAGAGAGATAGGTCTGCCCCCTACCAGATCCGGTCCCGGATCGGGGGCTAGCCCTTCATGCTGTCTTGGTAGCAGCAGCAGGTTTCTTGGTCTGTTTACCCTTGTTCCAGCCTTGCATGGGCTTCCAAGCGGGTTTGGGCTGGCCGCGTTACCTACTTGTCTAGCGGCAGTGGAGGTTAATTAGACGGTCCCCTTCCTGAAAGTTGCGAAAGGAACGGAAATTAGACTTGTTCTTAGCCTTAAAAGGCCTATCCTGTGGGGAGGGCATGGCCCTTACCCCCAATGATGTCTGAAATAATTTCCTTCAATTTCCGCCCAAAAAGGGTCTTACCCTTGAAAGGAATATTAAGTAACTTAGTCTTGGACGACACATCTGCCGACCAGGATTTTAGCCAAAGCGCCCTCCCGCCGTACTATACGCAAAACCTGAGTTTTTCGCCGCCAATTTCGTTATTTGAAAGGCGGCTCATCCAATATAAAGGAATTAGCTAATTTTAATGCGTGAAATTCTGTCCATGACTTCTTCATAGGAAGTCTCTTTCTGAGCGACCTTTCTAGTTCCTCGAACCAAAAGGACGCCGATGAATGTGACAGTAATAACAACGTAGCTGGTTGAAGGATGAACCCTTGCTGAACAAAAATATTTTTAAGCAATCCTTCCAATTTTTTTATCCATAGGATCTTTGAAAGCGCAGCTGTCCTCGTAGTAGGGAATAGTGGTGCGCTTCGCTATGTTGAAACGAGCTCCCTCAACCTTCGGGACCGTCTGCCATGCGTCCCTTCTAGGGTCTACTATGGGAAACATGTTCTTAAATATAGGAGGGGGGGCAAAGGGTACACCTGGCTTCTCCACGCCTTTTCCACTATGTTCGCTACCCTTTTGGGGTATTGGAAAGGCGTCGTCGTGCACTGGAGCCTCTAAAAATGTGTCCCAATTTGCACAACTTCTCTGGTACTCACCATAGAATCACAGTCATCCAGAGTAGCTAATACCTCCTTTAGCAAAGCGCGGAGATGTTCTAGCTAAAACTTAATTTGTCTGAAATTTGGGAACCCCAGTGTCTTAATGCTTAGAAAGTATTGCACAGCAATAAGGAGACTCTAGCTCTTAAAACAAGCAAACCGGAGCTAAATTTTGGATTTAAACCGTGTTTATACACCACAATCCCAGCCTACAGCATGCAGTAGGTTTTTAACCGTTCCTTAGGGGTCAACCATCCACAGAAATAAGCCTTCTGGAGTCACTTTCTGAGCCACAGGACCCTCTCACATGGAACTGCATGCACTGCCTTGGAAATTAACTGAAGGTGCCAAAATGAGGCCTCCTCCCTCAGTACACCTAGAGTGAAGGGGCCTTCCTGACTAGATTTAGGTGTCTAAAGCAAGGCCAGATCAATAAAAAACGTCCCCCAGTGTAAATGAGCTTATAAAACATTTCAATTGCCATCATATTGTAATAAAAACCAATCGATTTTGGCCCCTAACAGTGTCTACCAGCATAAAAATAAAAAGGGAAGCCTGTTATCTTTTTACTGAGGTGAAAGAAAAATGGCTTACACCGTTTTCCCTAGGGGAAAAATGACTGTCATCTAGCATTAGCCTGTGTTGTTAGGAGACGTAGTCATACCTGAAGCAGATGGAGTCTGCAAACTGTTACCAGCCCCCAACTGAAGTTCTCTGGTTTCATACAGTCCTGCGAGGTAACAGTAATGGATTTTAGTTACTTGTGCTAAAATCATAGGCCCTCTTAAACAGAAATCTTCATCACTTTTCTGTTGTAGAGTAAATATACAAGCCAGCACTATTTTAAAAATAACAAACTCTTGATAGAAGAATAAAAAACTAGCAACTAACACCACAAACTCCTCACCATCCCCGTGGGAGATGCTACTTGTTCAGAGCGGCAAGGAGAATGACTGGGGGGGCGGAGGCCAGAGGGGGAGCTATATGGACAGCTCTTGCTGTGTGCTCTCCTTGCCTTTCCTGTGGGGAGAATATTTCCCACAAGTAATGGACGCCGCCGTGACCCGACACCACCAATGTTGGAGAAATATTTACAAACATATTACAACAATATTACAACAATTTTAAACTAATTACACCTACTCTAAGCCCCCTAATAAAATAACAGAAGCCCCCCAAAATAAAAAAATGCCCTACGGCTATTCTAGAATTACTAAAGTTCAAAAGCTCTTTTACCTTACCCAAGCCCTGAACAGGGCCCCTTGCGGGGCATGCCCCAAGAAGTTCAGCTCTTTTGCCTGTAAAAAAAAAAAACATACAATACCCCCCCACATTACAACCCACCACCCACATACCCCTAATCTAACCCAAAGCCCCTTAAATAAACCTAACACTAAGCCCCTGAAGATCTTCCTACCTTGTCGTCACCCTGCCAGGTTCACCGATCGGATCTAGAAGAGCTCCTCCAATGTCCTGATCCAAGGCCCAACCTATCAGCCAAGTCGGAATTCGAGGGACCGCATCTTGGATGACATCAGTTAAAGGAACAGTCATTCGTCATTCAGAGTCGTCGGCCAGGATGGATGTTCCGCGTCGGGAGGTCTTCAGGGATCCTGCCGCTCCGGATGGATGACCATAGAAGGACCCGCTTGGATGAAGACTTCAATCTGATGGAAGACCTCTTCTGCCCCGCTTGGATGAAAGACTTCAGCCGGATCATGGACCTCTTCAGCTCCCGCATGTGATCAGGACATCGGAGGAGCTCTTCTGGACCGATCGTTGAACCTGGCAGGGTGAAGACAATGTAGGAAGATCTCCAGGGGCTTAGTGTTAGGTTTATTTAAGGGGGGGTTTGGGTTAGATTAGGGGTAATGTGGGTGGTGGGTTGTAATGTTGGGGGGGGGGGGTATTGTATGTTTTTTTTACAGGCAAAAGAGCTGAACTTCTTGGGGGCATGCCCCGCAAAAGTGGCCCTTGTTCAGGGCTGGTAGGTAAAAGAGCTTTGGAACTTAGTTATTTAGAATTGGGTAGGGCATTTTTTATGTTGGGGGGCTTTGTTATTTTATTAGGGGCTTAGAGTAGTGTGTAATTAGTTTAAAATTGTTGCTATATTTTTTCTTATGTTGTAAATATTTTTTTATTTTTTGTAACTTAGTTTATTTCATTGTAGTTATTTGTAGGTTTTGCATTTAATTAATGTATTGATAGGTGTAGTGTTAGGTTTAATTGTAGGTATTTATTTAATTAATTTAATGATAGTATAGTGTTAGGTTTAATTGTAACTTAGGTAGGATTTATTTACAGGCAACTTTGTAATTATTTTAACCAGGTAGCTATTAAATAGTTAAGAACTATTTAATAGCTATTGTACCTGGTTAAAATAATTACAAAGTTGCCTGTAAATAAATATTAATCCTAAAATAGCTACAATGTAATTATAATTTATATTGTAGCTATATTAGGATTTATTTTACAGGTAAGTATTTAGCTTTAAATAGGAATAATTTATTAATAGAGTTAATTTATTTCGTTAGATAAAAGATTATATTTAACTTAGGGGGGTGTTAGTAGTTAGGGTTAAGACTTAGCTTTAGGGTTAATACATTTATTAGAATAGCGGTGAGCTCCGGTCGGCAGATTTAGGGGTTAATAAGTGTAGGCAGGTGGAGCGACGTTGGGGGGGGGGGGTGGGGGGTGGGGGTCAGATAGGGGTTAATAAATATAATACTAGGGGGTCGGCGGGTGTTCAGGGGCAGCAGATTAGGGGTACATATGGATAATGTAAGTCGCGGCGGGTATACCACGGAGCGGCAGATTAGGGGTTAAAAATAAAATGCAAGGTGGTGTCAGCGATAGCGGGGACGGCAGATTAGGGGTGTTAGACTTGGGGTACATGTTAGGTGTTAGGTGCAGACTTAGGAGGGTGTTTTCGCATAGCAAACAATGGGGCTGCGTTAAGAGCTGAACGCGGCTTTTTGCAGGTGTTAGGTTTTTTTTCAGCTCAAACAGCCCCATTGTTTTCTATGGGGGATATTGTGCACGAGCACGTTTTTGAGGCTGCCCGCTTTGCGTAAGCAACTCTGGTATTGAGAGTTGAAGCTGCGTTAAAAATGCTCTAACGCTCCTTTTTTGGAGCCTAACGCAGCCTTTATTGGACTCTCAATACCAGAGTTATTTTTATGGTGCGGCCAGAAAAAAAGCCGGCGTTAGCTACGCGGGGTCCCCTTACCCGACAAAACTCCAAATCTAGGCCAACAGTGCATTAGTAAAATGTAACATTATTAAAATATATAACATGGACTAGGTACAAACTAAAAGGAGAGTTGTAGAAAAAGATACACAAATAGCACTCCAATCCCATAAAAGTGTAACATAGATATGGGAGGTTTACACCAAACAATTAATAAAAAATAAACTTTATTAGGTATACTTTAAAAATGGGTACGCTAAAATTAACTAGCGAATAAAGGGTTGGTCAGTATGTTTTGCCCTGGGAAATTTACACCAGGATTGCGTAATATATTAAAAGGTAATGGATTGAGAAACCAAAGATATTATGGTTCCGCTATTCTGGCTAGAAGCTGAGTCTGGCTAGAAGTTGAACCACTCTATTGTACTATGGATTAGAAGCCAAATTTTGAATTTTATGTAGCCTACTCATATGGAAAATTACTAAATAGATTCATACAAAGTACGTAATCATTCAGTGCATCTAACCAAAATTTAATAATAAGTACAAAAAGACACCGCTGATATAGCATACAACCTAAGTTTACTAGTCATGTTAAGCGGTTTTTACTAGAAAGTATCTGGTGACCCTAGCAGAGATACCTTCGTTATTAACTATCACATTATTTAGCGACATCGCTTGTCAATATCCCCGTTTCTATGCACCAACATGTAATCACTTTGTGTAATCCTCCAATACAAGATTTGTCACACAGCTCTCATATAAATTAGGGGAGCGGTTAACAAGGAAAATCATTATAGTGGTACTGAAACAATGTGGAAATGGTACATTTAAACAGTTTACTCCATTATTATACAAATAATTTCGCTACTTTACAATAATATTGAGACTGTCTCAAGATCCACAACTCTGTCCCCTGAGCTATTGCTGTGTTACGACAGATTAAACAAGTGATATTATATTTTAATTCGTATGGATCTGATACAGTTGTACCATCACTCAAGTAACAATAATTAGTAGAACATTTATCAACACGCTATAATATGAATTACAAGCACCTTTTACCAGTATAATACAGACAGGTTCAGTGGCGTACAATTGCCCAGGATCGGAATATATGGAAAGATAATAAATTTCGCTTGTAATCCATAGTACAATAGAGAGGTTCAACTTCAAGCCAAACTCAGACTTACTAAGTGTACATTGGAATAGAATACAGGAACCATAATATCTTTGGTTTCCCAATGCAATACCTGACCATTACCTTAATATATTAAGCAATCCTGGTGCAAAATTCTCCCAGGGTGAAACATACTGACCAACCCTTTATTCGCTAGTTAATTTTAGATACCCCATTTTTAAAGTATACCTAATAAAGTTTATTTTTAATTAATTGTTTGATGAAACCTCCCATACGCTATGTTAACACTTTTATGGGATTTGAGTGCTATTTGTGTATCTTTTTCTACAACTCCTCTTTAGTTGTACAAATACTAGCAACTTATGGGGCTATCGTTCTATCCTATAGGCACACTGTGCATTATTACAAGCCTATCCCAGCCTATTTGAACCAGTAGTGCCATCACTCTCGTCTCTTTCAAACAATATATAACATGGATCCATGTGACACAATGAGCTCAAAAATAGTAAAAACCAATACAGTTTATATAGTAAAAACAATAAAAGTAATCCAAACAATTCAATTGATTCCTAGGATAGTGGTGTGGACCACGTTAATGGTATTAATCTATTAGTCCCAGAAAATTGTCGTGTCCAATCCTAAATGGTGATGTGCCAAAATAGGTGATACGTGCTATAGATTACACACAAAGGAGGGTGATGACCCTTAAAAATACAGAAACTGGTGGGAGGGAAAAAAAAAAAAGAAGTATAAATAAAAATAAAAGGTGAAAAATAAAAAATTAAAACTGGTAAGGTTTATTACCCAAAATTAAAATTCCATTGAAAGTTCCATGGAAAAAAAAAAAATGAGTGATAGGGATCCTATTTGGGAGAATGCTGATTTTTCAAAGGAGATCCTCCTATGTGTAGTGCTTTAAAACCTGAAAGCAAAAAATATACAATAGTGCAATAACGCTAGGACAATCTGTATGTGAAAGAAATAGGCTTACCAAATATTGTCAACGCGTTTCGGCCCTATCATGGACCTTTATCAAGACTAAATAAGGAAATATGGTGTGTGATGGTAGCCTATTTATAGACCAAATAGTTTGCTAATTGTTTTTGCGCCAAAAAAATGCTGTTGGGCCTTCTATGATGATGTATTTCCTGTCAGTTGAACCTCATGTTTACACCAGAAGTGAGATTTTGATAATCATTCCTTCCGGTTTAGTTATCTAATTGGCTCATCCCACCTCATATTTATGTATACATACCATATATGCATTTAGGATCGTCATAAATATATATAAATATTTTAGCGTGTTTGGGAAAACGAAAGTGATGTATGATTAGATGCGTCACCTTCCATTCTGATCCTACACATATACAGTGTGTAAATAATACATTACTTAACCCCTTAAGGACAAGGCCATTTTTCTATTTCTTTCCCTTAAGCACCAGGGCTATTCTCACATTTCTGCAGTGTTTGGGTTTAGCTGTAATTTTCCTCTTACTCATTTACTGTACCCACACATATTATATACCGTTTTTCTCGCCATTAAATGGACTTTCTAAAGATACCATTATTTTCATCAGATCTTATAATTTCTATAATTTTTTTTCTCACTGAAATTATTTACAAACAGCTTGTGCAATTATGGCATACATGGTTGTAAACGCTTCTCTGGGATCCCCTTTATTCAGAAATAGCAGACATATATGGCTTTGGCGTTGCTTTTTGGTAATTAGAAGGCCGCTAAATGCCACTGCGCACCACACGTGAATTATGCCCAGCAGTGAAGGGGTTAATTAGGGAGCATGTAGGGAGCTTCTAGGGTTAATTTTAGCTTTAGTGTAGTAGACAACCCCAATAATTCCAGGCCCATCTTGGTATATTTCATGCCACCATTTCACCGCCAAATGCGATCAAATGAAAAAAAAAAAAAAACGTTAAAATTTTCACAATTTTAGGTTTCTCACTGAAATTATTTACAAACAGCTTGTGCAATTATGGCACAAATGGTTGCAAAATGGCGTTGTTTCTTGGTAATTAGAAGGAAGCTAAATGCAGCTGCGCATCACATGTGTATTATGCCCAGCAGTAAAGGGGGTTAATTAGGGAGCTTGTAGGGTTAATTTAGCTGTAGTGTAGTAGACAAGCCAAAGTATTGATCTAGGCCCATTTTGGTATATTTCATGCCACCATTTCCCCGCCAAATGCGATCAAATAAAAAAAAAAAAAACAAAGGTTCACTTTTTCACAAACTTTTAGGTTTCCTCACTGAATTATTTACAAACAGCTTGTGCAATTAAGGACACAAATGGTTAAATAAAAATGCTTCTCAGGGATCCCCTTTGCTCAGAAATAGTCAGACATATATGTCTTCGACGTTGCTTTTTGGTAATTATAAGGCCGCTAAATACTGCTGTGCATCACCCGTGAATTATGTCTAGCAGTTGAAGGGGTTAAATTAGGTAGCTTGTAGGGAGCCTCTGCAGGGTTTAATTTTAGCTTTAATGTAGAGGATCAGCCTCCCACATCACACCCCTTGATCCCTCCCAAACAGCTCCCCCCCCCCCCAATTGTCCCCCGCCATCTTAAGTACTGGCAGAAATTCAGAAAGGTCTTTATTTTATTTTTTTTTAAAGCATATTTACATATGCTTCTGTGTAGGATCCCCCCCCCCTTAGCCCCCAACCTCCCTGATACCCCCCAAACAGCTCTCTATCCCCTCCCCCACTACCTTATTGGTAGCCATCTTGGGTACTGGCAGCTGTCTGCCAGTACCCAGTTTACAAAAAAAACCCTGCTTTTTTATATTTTATTTTTTTCAGTAGGGGTAGCTTCCCCTCAGGCAAAGAGCAACCCCCACCCAGATCCCTTAGATGTATGTTTAAATTATTTTGTACCCACTCTAACTTATTTTTTTACATTTCTGTAGTGTAGCCGTGGGCCACCCAACCCCGCTTCCACCCCGTTGCACGCGCCCGCCCCCGGCCCTCCCGTGCACGTGCGCTCGCCTCTGTGCGCGCCCCGACGGTCACGCCCCTGATCCCGTCCCCCTCCACGTCATAGCTAACATCGATGGCCTCCCACTGCACCTCCCACCCACCAACGATGCCGGCCACCGATGTCCGGTGCAGAGAGGGCCACAGAGTGGCTCTCTCTGCATCGGATGGCCCAAGGGGTGTTATTGCAGGATGCCTCGATATCGAGGCATCACTGCAATAACCAGGAAAGCGGCTGGAAGCGAGCAGGATCGCTTCCAGCCGCTTTTAAACCCCTAATGTCGTACAGGGTACGTCGCTGGTCTTTTAAGACTAGGTTGTGTGCGACGTACTCTGTACAACATGCGTCTGTTAAGGGGTTAATATGTTACCTTGGGTATAGCTCTATCATCAACTTCAATTGATCCTCCCAGATCTCTATAGGACATCTCCCAAATCCCTAATAACAAGATAGTATTTTTATAGACGTTACCAGCACCTCTGTCCACGGGATGCGAACGGAAGTGGCATATGACACTGCTACATCACTTCCCATCCTTGGCCCCCCATAGAGAATTATGTTACCGGAAGTGGAGCACAGAGTTATTGACGTCACTTCCGTCTTAGCCTCGAATGTTCATGTTCTTTGTTCAAGGCATATATTCCGTCGTGCGGACTATTTCACTTTCATTATTAGGCATGGGACTTACACGGGAGGAGTCACTTCAAATTAAGAATACAAACAGGTGCATCAAATATAAAATAAGGTAAATCTATATAGAGGTTAAACATCGATTTCGACCTGCCTTAATTAAAACATCAATATAGAGTACAATTAGACTACAATTAAATTAAATACAGTCTATCTAAAAAGAATGTAGAATAAATCAATAATCTACACATCTAATGTGAAAGTATGTGCAAATGGGACACATATGTGATATAATAACATATACAAATCTTAAGGATACAATATATTAGTTATATTTTTTTTTACATATGAGTTGAATACAGCCTATCTTAGATAGAAAAACATAATTTATGCTTACCTGATAAATTTATTTCTCTTGTGATGTATCAAGTCCACGGATTCATCTTACTTCGCCTGGGACTATTCTCCTTCCCTACAGGAAGTGGCAGAGAGTGCACCCCACAGCAGAGCTGTACTCTATAGCTCCCCCCTTAGCTCTACCCCCCAGTCATTCGGACCGAAGGCTAGGAAGAAAAAGGAGAAACCATAGATGCAGTGGTGACTGAAAGTTTAAAAAACAATAATATATATGCCTGTCGTAATAAACAGGGGCGGGCCGTGGACTCGATACATCACAAGAGAAATAATTTTATCAGGTAAGCCATAAATTATGTTTTCTCTTGTAAGATGTATCGAGTCCCACAGATTGATCCTTACTTGTGGGATACCAATACCAAAGCTTTAGGACACTCGGATGAAGGGTGGGACAAGACAGGGACCTTAAACAGAAGGCACCACTGCCTGTAGAACCTGTCTCCCAAAAAAAGCCTCCAAAGAAGCAAAAGTATAAAAATTTGTAAAAATTTGGAAAAAGTATGAAGCGAGGACCAAGTCGCTGCCTTACAAATCTGTTCAACAGAAGCCTCATTTTTAAAAGCCCATGTGGAAGCCACAGCTCTAGTAGAATGAGCAGTAATTCTTTCAGGAGGCTGCTGTTCCAGCAGTCCTCATAGGCCAAAACGGAAAGAGAGGTAGCCGTTAGCCCTTTGGCCCTCTCCGCTTACCAGAACAAACAACAACAATGAAGATGTTTGACGGAAATCTTTGGTTGCTTGTAAGTAGAACTTTAAAGCACGAACCACATCAAGATTGTCGCAACAGACGTTACTTCTTTGATGAAGGATTAGGACACAGAGAGAGGAAACAACAATCCTCTTGATTGATATTCCTTATTAGAAACATATTAGGAAGAAAACCAGGATCTGGTACGCAAAACCCTCCTTATCTGAATGGAAAATAAGATAAGGGGAATCACACTGTAAAGCAGATAGTTGCTATCTCTTCGGTCTCGAAGAGTTTCTCTGAGCTAAGAACAAAACTTTCTAAGATAGAAATTTAATATCTATGGAATGCATAGGTTTTCAAACGGAACCCCCTTGAAGAACTCTAAGAACTAAGTTTAGGCCTCCAAGGCGGAGCAGCAGGCTTAAATACAGGCTTAATTCTGACCAAAAGCCTGACTAAAAGTTTGAACGTCTGGGACATCTGCCAGACGTTTGTGTAGTAGAATAGACAAAGCAGATATTTGTCCTTTTTAGAGAAACTAGCTGATAATCCCTTCTCCAAACCCTCTTGGAGAAGACAATATTCTAGGAATCCTAATCTTACTCCACGAGTAACCTTAGGATTCACACCAAAAAAGATATTTGCGCCAAATCTTATGATAGATCTTCCTGGTGACAGGCTTTCTAGCCTGAATCAGGGTATCAATGACCAACTCAGAGAAACCACGCTTTGATAGAATCAGGCGTTCAATCTCCAAGCAGTCAGATGCAGAGAAACTAGATTTGGATGTGAGAACGGACCTTGGATTAGAAGGTCCCGCCTCATTGGCAGGGTCCATGGGTGGAACCGAGGACATGCCCACTAGGTCTGCATACCAAGTTCTGCGTGGCCACCGCAGCGTGCTATCAGAATCACCGACAGCCTCTCTCCTGCTTGATTCTGGCAACCAGACGTGGAAGGAGAGGAAGCGGTGTGGAACAATACCTACAATTATACCGAACACTACACTATCAATAAATTATTTAAATAAAATATCTACAAAATAACTACAATGAAAAAAACTAACTAAAGTACAAAAAATAAAAAAATATACGTAGGCCAGATTGAAGGACCAAGGTACTGCTAGAGCATCTATCAGAACCGCCTTGGGATCCCGGGACCTGGACCCGTAACAAGGAAGTTTGGTATTCTGACGAGACGCCATCAGATCCAATTCTGGTGTGCCCCATAGCTAAATCAGCTGAGCAAAATAACTCCGGATGGAGTTCCCACTCCCCCGGATGAAAAGTCTAAACGACTTAGAAAATCCGCCCCTCCCAGTTCTCTACTCCGGGAATGTGGATTGCTGAGAGATGGCAAGAGTGATCCTCTGCCCATCGGATTATTTTGGTTACCTCCATCATCGCTAGAGAACTCCTTGTTCCTCCTTGATGATTAATATAAGCTACAGTCGTGATGTTGTCCGACTGAAACCTTATGAATTTGGCTGCAGCAAGCTGAGGCCACGCCTGAAGCGCCTTGAATATCGCTCTCAGTTCTAGGATGTTTATCGGAAGAAGAGATTTCCCCCGAGACCATAAGCCCTGTGCTTTCAGGGAGTTCCAGACTGCACCCCAGCCTAGCAGGCTGGCATCTGTCGTTACAATGAACCAGTCTGGCCTGTGGAAGTACATTCCCTGAGACAACCACCAAAGAAGAGAATCTCTGGTCTCCTGGTCCAGATGCAGTTGAGGAGATAAATCTGCATAATCCCCATTCCACTGTTTGAGCATGCATAGTTGCAGTGGTCTGAGGTGTAAGCGGGCAAAATGAACTATGTCCATTGCCGCTACCATGAGTCCGATTACCTCCATACACCGAGCCACAGATGGCCGAGGAATGGAATGAAGAGTTCGGCAAGTGGTTAAGAGTTTTGATTTTCTGACTTCTGTCAGAAATATTTGCATTTCTACCGAATCTATCAGAGTCCCCAGAAAGGAAACTCTTGTGAGAGGGAAGAGAGAACTTCCACCCATGAGATCTCAGAAAAGCCAACACAATGTCCGTGTGAGACTTGGCTAGCTGAAAAGTCGACGCCTGAATTAAGATGTCGTCTAGATAAGGCGCCACTGCCCCGAGGTCGTAGAACAGCCAGAAGGGACCCTAGCACCTTTGTGAAAATTCTTGGAGCCGTAGCTACCCGAAGGGAAGAGCCACAAACTGGAAATGCCTGTTTAGAAAGGCAAATCTGAGAAATTGATGATTTCTGTGAAAAAAGATGTGTAGATATGCATCCTTTGAGTCCACGGTTAGTCATATATTGACCTCCCTGGATCAGAGGCAGAATAGTCCGAATGGTCTCCATCTTGAATGATGGAACCCTGAGGAACTTGTTTAGAATTTTGAGATCCAAGATTGGTCCTCTTTTGGACTGGGCGGATCACCCCCCATGGTAAGCAGATCTTCTACACAGCGTAAGAACGCCTCTATCTTTGTCTGGTTTACAGACAATTGAGAAATATGAAATTTCCCCCCTTGGAAGGGAGTCTTTGAATTCCAGAAGATATCCCTGGGACACAATTTCTAAAGCCCAGGGATCGTGAACATCTCTTGCCCAAGCCTGAGCGAAGAGAGAGAGTCTGCCCCCCCACTAGATCCGGTCCCGGATCGGGGGCTACCCCTTCATGCTGTCTTAGAGGCAGCTGCAGGCTTCTTGGCCTGTTTACTCTTGTTCCAAGCCTGGTTAGGTCTCCAGACTGACTTGGATTGGGCGAAATTCCCCTCTTGCTTTGCAGCAGAGGAAGCCGAAACGGAAACCACTCTTGAAGTTCCGAAAGGAACGAAAATTATTTTTTTTTATCTTCATCTTATTTGATCTATCCTGAGGAAGGGCATGACCTTTCCCTCCAGTGATGTCTGAAATAATCTCTTTCAGTTCAGGCCCAAATAGGGTCTTTCCTTTGAAAGGGATGTTCAAAAGTTTAGATTTGGATGACACATCAGCAGACCAGGACTTAAGCCATAACGCCCTGCGTGCTAAAATGGCAAAGCCTGAATTCTTTGCCGCTAATTTAGCCAGTTGAAAAGCGGCATCTGTAATAAAATTAGCCAACTTAAGGGCCTTGATTCTGTCCATAATCTCCTCTAATGGAGTCTCCATCTGAAGAGCCTCTTCTAGAGCCTCAAACCAGAAAGCAGTTGCAGTAATTACAGGAACAATGCACGCAATAGGTTGAAGAGAAAAACCCTGATAAACAAAAAATTTCTTCAGGAGACCTAATTTTTTTTTTTTTTTTTTATTATTTTATTTTGGAGGACAGTACAGAATATGCATTTACAAAATAAAACACAGTCATAACAATCATTAAAGGCATATCCATAATTATATTGCTTGTAC
Source organism: Bombina bombina (assembly GCF_027579735.1). Classification (NCBI taxonomy): domain Eukaryota; kingdom Metazoa; phylum Chordata; class Amphibia; order Anura; family Bombinatoridae; genus Bombina; species Bombina bombina. The sequence continues at coordinate 761,943,526 of NC_069502.1, read as the reverse complement.
AATAGAATAAAATATTCAGTCCTCATATTTTGTCCCCCTCAAACATTGCCGGTCACTCTTGGACCTGTGGATAGGCTACTGTTCCGTGCTAGGGGTTATGTATAAGAAAACAAAAAAAAGAAAAACATAGGTTTATTTAACAAGTATAGAGAAGAAAACAAAGAAAAACTACATCTCCATAATCCAGAGAACTGAGACATGCTTACAGCTTTAAATATAGTAGAGATGTATACAACTGGAGATGGTCAGATCGTCATTATTGCCCGCAGGGCCCTGGTCAGCGAGTATAAGCAGAGTAGCTCAGATAAAACAAATAGACACATTTGAGGCATCTAGAAAATAACAACTGCCTTGTCCGGGTTGTAGAATTATAATATGTGGGTGGGCGGTGAGAGATTAAATTCATAAACAGAGGTCATGTGTTTGCTATGTCAACAGTAAAAATTGTCCCCTAAGACTGGAATAAGTTAGCTAGATATATTCATGGTGAATAAGTCTTACAGCAACCTTTTCATACCCTGCCATCAATATTATGTGAGTTGATGGCTGTAGTGGGAAATTCGTGGACTAGTAGAGGCAAAGTAAGCACGATTTACTGCTATAGTGGGTCCATGTATTCTATATTAATCTGCATCATAAAGCCTCACATCAAATTTGCTATAATGTGTGATTACGTGAGCTTTTATCAGAAGTCATGTGCAAGGCAGTTTTTTCATTTAGCTATAAGGCGTTGTTGTTGTATAGTCTGTGTGTTACCTCAAGCCCCGCCGCTGCGGCCGTCAGCCACGAGGGAGGCAAACATGACTGTATAAAATGTATATACGCCCCAGGGGTAAATTATGCTTACAGTGTTATGGCGCTAAAGCTCGATGATCAGTGATCGCAAATAGCCTCGACATTACCCTTATCTAGCCTCATCAGTCATGAAGAACTATTGATCCCACTAAATAAATATATATAGTCTTACTACTTATATTGACAGAATAATAATATCGGTCTGGGTTAAAATACACAAACAGGCAACAATAAACAGTACTGCAGGATAACTTTTTAGATACATGTATTTACTCCATTAGGGAAGATTATGCCCACAATGGTATAGTGCTAAGGCTTGAAGGTCAGTGATCACAAACAGCCCCGACGTTACCTTAATCTAGCCACACCAGTTATGAGTAACTATTGATCCCACTAATTAAACTTATAGTCCTGCTACTTATATGGACAGAACAATAGTAACTTGGTTTGGAACAGCAAAAAACCACAAACAAGCAATAATAAACTGTACTGCAGGATAACTTTTTAGCTAAGTGTCCAAAGGTGGATGAACTTTACCAGAATATTAACCCCCGCTTGAGTTTACTTGCCAGTCAGTTCCAGTCAATAAGCTGGTGGGGTCTATTCAAGGTAGTTATATAAGGTGATTTACCAGCGAACGAAGAGTCTTTGGAATTTTGCTGCAAATAAAAGGCGTCATCTATTCGGGCCATAAATGTGTTATCCTCCGTGTAAACTGCAAAAAGTGAGCCAATTATCTCCACAAAGTTCTCACCCAATCTCCGCCTTGTTGGTGCAAGCTCCGGGCGCCTCAGATGCGTGCTAAAAGGTAATCCTAGATCGCCCATTGCTGTCATATGCATAAGGTGTGACCGGCGTCTTCTCTCCCTTTTTGCTCGGCATGGTGCTGGACGCCATATTGGGAAATGCAGTGGCGTATTTCTCAGCCGGGGGGTCCTGCTCCATGTCTGGGAGGACCAACCCGGGAGACAAACCTGCAAGCACCTTGCACTATTTTATACTGATCCGGTGAGTTTGATAGCAGGAAGTTGTCTCCGTGTTATTTGTTTGCTGGGGGGTTCTATCTTCGTCCCTGCTCCATTAATAGGCTACTTCCCCTTGTCTGTAGAATGGATTCAGTCCCCTCATCCAAAGGCGGTTCCAATAAGTCTGACATATTCCCAGAGGATGGTGCGACACGTTCTATTAACTGTTGTATATCCCTCTCCGATGGAGCTTTGTTTATTAGGACCTGAAACAAAGCTTCCACTTTAGCCATTTGACAGTCCCAGCTGTTAGAGGGTTCATCCTTAGCCTGCATTGCTATAGTTGGGGGTTTATAGCGGCTCTCACTGCTCGATCGTACCTCCTGGAATAATGTAGCTACTCAGTAAAGTGTTAACGGCTGTTCAGTAATTCAAGGCACTGCGGGGTTCAGATTGACCAAGTCCAGCGAGTAACCCTAGAGGCTTCCTAGGGGGGGAAACGCTGCCTGTATTGTGGCCGCCGCACCAGGCCTTATTTGTCCGTTTTCAGCTCCAGGGTCATGAAAACAGCTTCTTGACAAGTGTGATCTATTGTACAGCTAGTCGTACATTGATGTATTTAAAAAAGCTGTAATTTATAAGCAAAAATCGGCGGATTTTGTGCAATTCTCCCAGAGCTTGAAAAAAATGCGACTGCACAGAGCCGCTGCGTGGACACGCCCCGACCGTCTAATTTTTTTATCCATAGGATCTTTGAAAGCACAACTGTCTTCGACAGGTATAGTTAGACAGAGTAGAAATAGCTCCCTCCACCTTTGGGACTGTCTGCCATGAGTCCCGCATGGTGTCAGATATGGGAAACTTTTTCTTAAAAACAGGAGGGGGAGAGAACGGAATACCTGGTCTATCCCACTCCTTAGTAATAATATTCACAATCCTCTTAGGAACTGGAAAAACATTAGTGTAAACAGGAACCTCTAAGTATTTATCCATTTTACACAATTTCTCTAGAACCACTATAGGGTCACAATCATCTAGAGTCGCTAATACCTCCCTGAGCAATAAGCGGAGGTGTTCAAGCTTAAATTTAAAGGCCGTCATATCAGAATCTGAGGAAGCGTCTTTCCTGAATCAGAAATTTCTCCCTCAGATAACAAATCCCTCACCCTACTTCAGAGCATTGTGAGGGCATATCAGATACGGCTACTAAAGCGTCAGACGGCTCAGCATTTTTTCTAAACCCAGAGCTGTCCCGCTTTCCTTGTAAACCAGGCAGTTTAGATAAAACCTCTGTGAGGGTTGTATTCATAACTGTGGCCATGTCTTGTAAAGTAAAAGAATTTGACGCACTAGAGGTACTTGGCGTCACTTGTGCGGGCGTTACTGGTTGTGACACTTGGGGAGAGCTAGATGGCGAACCCTCATTTACTTCTGACTGAGAATCATCTATTGCTCTATTTTTAAGTGCCAATATATGTTCTTTATAGTTTATAGACATATCCGTACAATTGGGACACATTCTAAGAGGGGGTTCCACAATGGCTTCCAAACATATTAAACAAGGATTTTCCTTGGTGTCAGACATGTTAAACAGGCTAGTAATGTAACAAGCAAGCTTGGAAAACACTGTAATCAAAGTAAAAAAAACACTTAGAAATAAAACGGTACTGTGCCTTTAAGAGAAGAGAAAAAAAAGCTTCACCAGTTCTGCAAAACAGTGTAAAAAAGCAGTAAACTTAATGAAATTTTTACAGTAGCATTATAAAGGCTTAGTAACTTTGCACAGCTTAGCAAATAAACAATTAACCCTTTAATGGCAAAAACGGATTGAAAAACGTTAAACCCAGTAAAAAAAGACTTTCAGCACCATGCCACAGCTCTGCTGTGGCTCCTACCTGCCCTTCAGAACGATTTGTGGGGGAAAAAAATTCTTTAACAGCCCTCAAACATAGCAGAAACGACAGGAGAAGCAGTGATATGAGGAAAGGAAACTGCGCAACTGAGGCGCGAAAATAGGCCCCTCCCACCTTACTCGATGTTTTGAGGCCTATGAGAAACACCAGAGAGGGTCTCTTAATTAACCATGTGAGTTACAAAACTCAAAACCAAGCCACAATGACCCCTTTAGTCCCTTCAAAAAAACGATATAAATGCATCAAAAAACAAAACGTTTTTTCCTAACAGTGTCACCAGTAACTAATGAGCCCTTCAAGCAAGCTGAATTCCTATTAAAGTATCTGAATACAGCTTACCCTTCCCTCATGGGGATATTGCCAGCCTTTTCTAGATTTAACACAGTCTGTCTAGAGAATATAGACTGAACATACAGTACCTCATATGCAGCTTAGCCTGCAAACTGTTCTCCCAACTGAAGTTTTCCCAATACTCTTCAGGCCTTGTGACATATATACATATACACACACACACATATATATAATATCGCACAAACAAATGCATTCTCAGGACTTTCAGAGTTAGAATAACAAAGGTTATTTTAATGTAACTTTTTTGGGTATGTACTACCCTTCATCAGCATAACATCAAGTGAAAATATCAAAGAATATATAAGCAAACAAATTGTGTTACAATCACACACACACACATTTCAACCTGTGTATTCTCAAAGTGGCACCAAACTGAATTGCTGGTACGCACGCCTGCGTTCCACTGTATCGTGTTGCCGGAAGGACAGTGATGTCACTTCCGGTATTGCCGTGTTCTATCAGCTTTTCTAAATGTACATAAATATACCAGCGCTACGGAGTTTGGCGGCGCTATACAAATAAATAAATGATAATAATAATAATAACAATAACAATAATAATAAGTTTATCAAACATAGTGAGTGTTAACTTCAATAGCTTATCTTAGTGAACCTTTAGTGATACTTATACTGGCAACCCTAGTAGCCTATTTACTTATTCTAAAGAAACGATTTCTAGTTGCCATGCCAACACTCTTCAACATCCGGTTTCAAAAGTGCATTATCAACATATGAAAATTAATTAATAAATAAATGATCAAAACATACATTATAAACTAAGCGTGTCATAAGTGTCATAGCTTCTTCTTTACTATGTATTATCATAGCTTATATGTGCAGGGATGGTATATTAAGCGTTACAAACGGTAACCATGGAAACGTAAACAGAGTGGCATTTACATTATGCCTGTCAGATTTCTAAGGGGATAATCGTTTACCAAAAATATTCACAACACATCATATTGTGGAGGATTATCATATACCTAAGAAATGGAGCCCACCATATACTGGTACCTGCCCCTTGTTAGTATACTTTATTACCATCCTATCACTGGGGTTATTAAAAACAATACTTTAAACACTATGTACACAAAACAATAACTAAAATATAACAGTTGCAGACTTCATTATCCAATGTACTGTATGCATAAAACAAATATCCTACATGGAAGAGAGGAGCCAGTATAGCTAATAGCACAAATCTTCAAACATATAAAAGGATCATAATCATTTAGTCCTCCTATCCTACTTAGAAGGTAAATAGTTAAGTAATAGTGAATAAACTGTTTATATCTATTTATTTTATAAAGATAATATATATATATATATATATATATATATATATATATATATATATATATATATATATATATATATATATACACACATACACACACACACAGTAGTATAGGGATATCCTATCTAGAAACTAAATGAAAATACACGGGGTGGGATACAATGGGTCTATGTCACCTATTTGATGCACCTGTTGTATTCTTAGTTTGAAGTGACTCCTCCCGTTTAAGTCCCATGCCTAATAATGAAAGTGAAATATCCCCACAATGGATATATATTCCTTGAACAAAAAACATGAACATTAGAGGCCAAGACGGAAGTGACTGAGCCGTGTCATATGCCACTTCTGTTCACATCAGTGAAAATAGGTGCAGTAACAAATAAAAAAAAATACTATCTTGTTAATAGGGATTTGGGAGATTCCTATAGAGATCTGGGAGGATCAATATAAAGTTATGATAGAGATATACCCAGTAACATTAATTCATGTATTATTTACACACTGTATATGTGTAGGATCAAAACGGAAGTGACGCATCTAAAACATACGTCACTTCCGCCCACGCCATTAATCCCATGATAACAATACAATATATATATATATATATATATATATATATATATATATATATATATATATATTTTATTTTTATTATGTATACATAAATATGAGGTGGGATGAGCCAATTAGATAACTAAACCGGAAGGAATGACGATCAAGATGTCCCCTCCGGTGTAAACATGAGGTTTAACTGACAGGAAATACATCATCATCATCATAGAAGGCCCAACAGCATTTTTTGGCCCCAAAACAATTAGCAAACTATTGGTCGATATAGAATATAAATAGGCTACCATCACACACCATATTTAGTCTTGATAAAGGTCCATAATAGGGCCGAAACACGTTGACAATATATGGTAAGCCTATTTCTTTAAGATACAGATAGTCCTTGCGTTATTGCACTATTGTATCTTTTTTGCTTTCAGATTTTAAAACACTACACATAGGAGGGAGGATCTTTGAAAAATCAGCATTCTCCCAAATAGGATCCCTATCACAGTTTTCCCCCCATGGAACTTTCAATAGAATTATACATTTTACACAATTTTGGGTAATACATTACCAGTTTTAATTTTCTATTATTTCTTTTTTTATATTATACTTTTTATCCATTTCTTGATCCCATTTTTTCACTTCTTCCCCCCACCAGTTTCTGTATTTTTAAGGGTCATCACCCTAATTTGTGTGTATCTATAGCACTTATCACCTATTTTTGCATATCCACTCTCTTTTGGCACATCACCATTTAGAATTAGACACATTTTTAGGATTGGACACAACAATTTTCTGGGACTAATAGATTAAAACCATTAACGTGGTCCACACCACTATCCTATGAATCAATTGAATTGTTTGGATTACTTTTATTGTTTTTATTATATAAACTGTATTGGTTTTACTATTTTTGAGCTCATTGTGTCACATGGATCCATGTTATATATTGTAATAATGTTACATTTTACTAATGCACTTTGTGTTTTAGATAAAATACACTTTTTTATAGAAATGTCTACATGGAATACATTTTCCATATACACACTCTAGATATAGGTGTTGACATATAGTATTTATACCTATATACATATACATTCTTTCTGCCCTAGTCTTTCTTTCAGGCAATCTTAATCATACTCTATTCTTGCAAAACTGATGCCATATAGTGCTCAGGAAATGAGCAGGCTCCTAAGCTTACATCCCTGCTTTTCAACAAATTATACCAAGAGAACGAAGAGAATTTGATAATAGAATCATTAACCAGTGCTTGACAAATCAGTTTAAAAATTAAGAGCCAGTAAGAATATTTAGGAGCCTGACAGTTGGGTTTGTACATAGATATATGGAGAATAACCCAAAAAGTTAGGAGTCAATGGTAAAATTCTAGGAGCCAGTGGCTCCCAGGTTTGTCGAGCCCTGCATTAAACAAAAATTTGGGGTTTTATATCCCTTTAATAAAACCTCTTTGCAGGGGGTTAAACACACAGTAGTGTATGGTCAATCTTATTTTTTTTTTTTTCTTTCGACTATTACCCTTTACGTCTTCACTAATGCAATACATTACACACCATCACCAGCTGTCTGAGCAGGCATGGTGTATGTACCCTGACCCTCTACTAAAACATAACATGTGCTTACTGCCCCTGAAACATTAATACATTTTACTATAAACATTTTTCAAATAGATGTTTAAAACAAAAATGCTTCTATTTAAAAACTGAAAAGCACCAATGTACATTTCAATGTTACCCATTCTATCCCTTTAAAGCAAAAGTGATATCCAGCAAATCTATTAAAAGTGATAGTAAACTCTCCCCTTTTTTAAAATCAGATTCAGGGACTGTTATTGAATGTTAGATAGCGTTTTATTCATCAGTTGTAATGAGGATGCGCTATATAAAAACCAAAAAACAAACAAAAACAACAACAACACCACACACACACAACATCCCTTTTAATGTAGATATGAAATTCAAATTAATATTAGAAAGGGAACATGGCACCACCCCTTATAGTTGTGAGGGAACCACTATAAGAAAGCATAATTTATGCTTACCTGATAAATTCCTTTCTTCTGTAGTGTGATCAGTCCACAGGTCATCATTACTTCTGGGATATTACTCCTCCCCCCACAGGAAGTGCAAGAGGATTCCACCCAGCAGAGCTGCATATAGCTCCTCCCCTCTACGTCAATCCCAGTCATTCGACCAAGGACCAACGAGAAAGGAGAAGCCAAGGGTGTAGTGGTGACTAGAGTATAAATTAAAAAATATTTAACCCTGCCTTAAAAACAGGGCGGGCCGTGGACTGATCACACTACAGAAGAAAGGAATTTATCAGGGTAAGCATAAATTATGCTTATCTTACTGTTAAGTGAGATCAGTCCACGGGTCCATCATTACTTCTGGGATACCAATACCCAAAGCAAAAGTACACGGATGAACGGGCGGGATAGGCAGGCTCTTTAATACAGAAGGAACCACTGCCTGAAGAAACCTGTCCTCCCAAAAAATAGCCTCCGAGGAAGCAAAAGTGTCAAATTTGTAAAAATTTGGAAAAAGTATGAAGCGAAGACCAAGTTGCAGGCCTTGCAAATCTGCTCAACAGAGGCCTCATTCTTGAAGGCCCAAGTGAAGCCACAGCTCTAGTAGAATGAGCTGTAATTCTTTCAGGAGGCTGCTGTCCAGCAGTCTCAATAAGCTAAACGAATTATGCTACGAAGCCAAAAAGAAAGAGAGGTAGCAGAAGCCTTTTGACCTCTCCTCAGACCAGAGTAAACGACAAACAGGGAAGACGTTTGTCGAAATTCCTTAGTTGCCTGTAAGTAAAATTTTAGAGCACGGACTACATCCAGGTTTGTGCAGTAGCCGTTCCTTCTTCGAAGAAGGATTTGGGCACCAAAGAAGGAACAACATCTCTTGATTGATATTCTGAGTTAGTGACTACCTTAGGTACGAACCAGGTTTAGTACGCAGAACTACCTTATCCGAATGAAAAATCCAAATAAGGAGAATCACAATGTAAGGCTGATAATTCAGAGACTCTTCGAGCCGAGGGAAATAGCCATTAAAAATAGAACTTTCCAAGATAACAACTTTATATCAATGGAATGAAGGGGTTCAAAACGGAACGCCCTGTAAAACATTAGAACAAGGTTTAAAACTCATGGTGGAGCAACCAGTTTTAAAACACAGGCTTAATCCTGGCCCAAGCCTGACAAAAAGCCTGGACGTCAGGAACTTCTGACAGACCGGTTGTGTAACAGAATGGACAGAGCTGAGATCTGTCCCTTTAATGAACTAGCAGATAAACCCTTTTCTAAACCTTCTTGTAGAAAAGACAATATCCTAGGATTCCTAACCTTACTCCAAGAGTAACCTTTGGATTCACACCAATATAGGTATTTACGCCATATCTTCTGGTAAATCCTTCTGGTAACAGGTTTCCTAGCCTGTATTAAGGTATCAATACCTGACTCAGAACACCCACGTCTTGATAAAATCAAGCGTTTCAATTTCCAAGCAGTCAGCTTCAGAGAAGTTAGATTTTGATGTTTGAAAGGACCCTGCATCAGAAGGTCCTGTTTCAGAGGTAGAGACCAAGGTGGACAGTGATGACTGTCCACCAGGTCCTGCATACCAAGTCCTGCGTGGCCATGCAGGTGCTATTAGATCACTGATGCTCCTCTCCTGTTTGATTCTGGCAATCAATCGAGGAAGCATCGGGAAGGGTGGAAACACGTAAGCCATCCTGAAGTTCCCATAGGTGCTGTCAGGGCATCTATCAGGACTGTCTCCTGGATCCTGGATCTGGACCCGTAACGAGGAAGCTTGCGTTCTGACGAGACGCCATGAGATCTAATTTCTGGTTTGCCCCAACGTTCGAAGTATTTGGCAAAGACTCCGGATGAAGTTCCCCAACTCCCCCGGATGAAAAATCCTGACGACTTAAGAAATCCGCCTCCCAGTTCTCCACTCCCGGGATGTGGATTGCTGACAGGTGGCAAGAGTGAGACTCTGCCCAGCGAATTATCTTTGATACTTCCATCATAGCTAGGGAGCCTTCTTGTCCCTCCCTGATGGTTGATGTAAGCTACAGTCGTGATGTTGTCCGACTGAAACCTGATGAACCCCCGAGTTGTCAACTGGGGCCAAGCCAGGAGTGCATTGAGAACTGCTCTCAATTCCAGAATGTTTATTGGCAGGAGACTCTCCTCCTGACTCCATTGTCCCTGAGCCTTCAGAGAATTCCAGACGGCACCCAAACCTAGAAGGCTGGCGTCTGTTGTACAATTCGTCAGGTCTGGTCTGCTGAATGGCATCCCCTGGACAGATGTGGCCGACGAAAGCCCCCATAGAAGAGAATTTCTGGTCTCTTGATCCAGATTCAGAGAAGGGGACAAGTCTGAGTAATCCCCATTCCACTGACTTAGCATGCACAGTTGCAGTGGTCTGAGGTGTAAGCGTGCAAAGGGTACTATGTCCATTGCCGCTACCATTAAGCCGATTACCTCCATGCATTGAGCCACTGACGGGTGTTGAATGGAATGAAGGGTGCGGCAAGCACTTTGAAGTCTTGATAGCCTGTCCTCTGTCATGTAAATCTTCATTTCTACAGAATCTATAAGAGTCCCCAGGAAGGGAACTCTTGTGAGTGGAACGATGTGAACTTTTCTTTTCGTTCACCTTCCATCCATGAGACCTTAGAAATGCCAGGTACTACTCTGTATGAAACTTGGCAGTTTGAAAGCTTGAAGCTTGTATCAGAATGTGTCTAGGTATGCGAGCTACCGAGATTCCCCGCGGTCTTAGAACCGCCCAGAAGAGCACCCAGAACCTTTGTGAAGATTCTTGGAGCTGTAGCCCAATCCGAATGGAAGAGCCACCAACTGGTAATGCCTGTCTAGGAAGGCAAACCTTAGGTACCGATAATGATCTCTTGTGAATCGGTATGTGAAGGTAAGCAATCTTTTAAATCTACAGTGGTCATGTACTGACCCTCTTGGTCATAGGTAAAAGTGTCCGAATAGTCTCCATCTTGAACGATGGAACTCTTAGGAATTTGTTTAGGATCTTTAAGTCCAGAGTGGTCTGAAAGTTCCCTCTTTTTTGGGAACCACAAAACAGATTTGAGTAAAACCCTTGTCCCTGTTCCGACTGTGGAACTGGATGGATTACTCCCATTAACAAGAGCTCTTGTACGCAGCGTAGAAACGCCTCTTTCTTTGTCTGGATTGTTGACCAACCTTGACAGATGAAATCTCTCTCTTGGAGGAGAGTATTTGAAGTCCAGAAGGTATCCCTGAGATATTATCTCTAGCGCCCAGGGATCCTGGACATCTCTTGCCCAAGCATGGTCGAAGAGAGAAAGTCTGCCCCCCACTAGATCCGAATCCCGGATCGGGGGCCCTCAATTCATGCTGTTTTAGGGGCAGCAGCAGGTTTCCTGGCCTGCTTGCCCTTGTTCCAGGACTGGTTAGGTTTCCAGCCTTGTCGTGTAGCGAGCCACAGCTCCTTCCTGTTTTGGTGCAGAGGAAGTTGATGCTGCTCCTGTCTTTGAAATTACGAAAGGAACGAAAATTAGACTGTCTAGCCTTAACTTTGGCTTTGTCCTGAGGCAGGGCATGGCCTTTACCTCCTGTAATGTCAGCGATAATCTCTTTCAACCCGGGCCCGAATAAGGTCTGCCCTTTGAAAGGTATATTAAGCAATTTAGACTTAGAAGTAACATCAGCTGACCAGGATTTTAGCCACAGAGCCCTGCGTGCCTGAATGGCGAATCCTGAATTATTCGCCGTAAGTTTAGTTAAATGTACTACGGCCTCCGAAATGAATGAATTAGCTAGTTTAAGGACTCTAAGCCTGTCCGTAATGTCGTCCAGAGTAGCTGAACTAATGTTCTCTTCCAAAGACTCAATCCAGAATGCCGCTGCAGCCGTGACCGGCGCAATGCATGCAAGGGGTTGCAATATAAAACCTTGTTGAACAAACATTTTCTTAAGGTAACCCTCTAATTTTTTATCCATTGGATCTGAAAAAGCACAGCTATCCTCCACCGGGATAGTGGTACGCTTATCTAAAGTAGAAACTGCTCCCTCCACCTTAGGGACCGTTTGCCATAAGTCCCGTGTGGTGGCGTCTATTGGAAACATTTTTCTAAATATCGGAGGGGGTGAGAACGGCACACCAGGTCTATCCCACTCCTTAGTAACAATTTCAGTAAGTCTCTTAGGTATAGGAAAAACATCAGTACTCGCCGGTACCGCAAAATATTTATCCAACCTACACATTTTCTCTGGTATTGCAACTGTGTTACAATCATTCAGAGCCGCTAACACCTCCCCTAGTAATACACGGAGGTTTTCCAGCTTAAATTTAAAATATCTGAATCCAGTCTGTTTGGATCAGAACCGTCACCCACAGAATGAAGTTCTCCGTCCTCATGTTCTGCCACCTGTGACGCAGTGTCTGACATGGCCCTAATATTATCAGCGCACTCTGTTCTCACCCCAGAGTGATCACGCTTACCTCTTAGTTCTGGAAATTTAGCCAAAACTTCAGTCATAACAGTAGCCATATCCTGTAATGTGATTTGTAATGGCCGCCCAGATGTACTCGGCGCTACAATCTCACGCACCTCCCGAGCGGGAGATGCAGGTACTGACACGTGAGGCGAGTTAGTCGGCATAACTCTCCCCTCGTTGTTTGGTGAAATTTGTTCAATTTGTACAGATTGACTTTTATTTAAAGTAGCATCAATACAGTTAGTACATAAATTTCTATTGGGCTCCACTTTGGCATTGCAACAAATGACACAGGTATCTTCCTCTGAATCAGACATGTTTAACACACTAGCAAATAAACTTGCAACTTGGAATACAATTCTATTAGAATATTATTAAAAACGTACTGTGCCTTTAAGAAGCACAGAAGATCTATGACAGTTGAAAATTAATAAATTGAAACAGTTATAGCCTCAATCCTTGTAAATAACACAACTTTAGCAAAGGTTTAATCCCATTAGCAAAAGACAACTAATTCTGAAAGCAGGAAAAAATTACAGAATAAACGTTTTTTATCTCAGTCAACTATAATCTCACAGCTCTGCTGAGAGAAATTACCTCCCTCAAAATAAGTTTTGAAGACCCCTGAGTTCTGTAGAGATGAACCGGATCATGCAGGAAATACAATGAGCTGCTGACTGAAATTTCTGATGCGTAGCAAAAGCGCCAAAAAACGGCCCCTCCCCCTCACACACAGCAGTGAGAGAGAACAGAAACTGTCAGAAAAAAGATTAAGCAACTGCCAAGTGGAAAAATAGTGCCCAAACATTTATTCACTCAGTACCTCAGCAAATGAAAACGATTTTACATTCCAGCAAAAACGTTAAACATAATTTCTTATTTATTAAAAAGCTTTATGTACTTCTTACAGTGTAATTCTAGTGAAGTACCATTCCCCAGAATACTGAAGTGTAAAGTATACATACATGACATTATATCGGTATGGCAGGATTTTCTCATCAATTCCATTGTCAGAAAATAAAAGCTGCTACATACCTCTATGCAGATTCATCTGCCCGCTGTCCCCTGATCTGAAGTTTACCTCTCCTCAGATGGCCGAGAAACAGCAATATGATCTTAACTACTCCGGCTAAAATCATAGTAAAACTCTGGTAGATTCTTCTTCAAACTCTGCCAGAGAGGTAATAACACACTCCGGTGCTATTTTAAAATAACAAACTTTTGATTGAAGATATAAAACTAAGTATAATCACCATAGTCCTCTCACACATCCTATCTAGTCGTTGGGTGCAAGAGAATGACTGGGAGTGACGTAGAGGGGAGGAGCTATATGCAGCTCTGCTGGGTGAATCCTCTTGCACTTCCTGTTGGGGAGGAGTAATATCCCAGAAGTAATGATGACCCGTGGACTGATCACACTTAACAGAAGAAATATACACCGGTCAATGTATTGTATAATGTGTTATAGGTGCTAAGTATCAATGTGAGACATATACAAGAACAATTCCAGCAAAGAAGCTGGACAGGATACTTATGAAAAGCACTCAGCCCTCATATGCATGGGCTTGGTACATATAGGATTTAAAATATATAAACTTTATTAGTTATATTAAAAAGGGTACCACTCATTAAAAACAAATGCAGCAAGTACAGTTGTGTTCCAAACTAGTACATAGTGCTGGAGGAAAATAGCCAATATTGGTCTTAGATTGGTATCAATGTTCCAAGGACAATACCTCCAACACTGTAGGGGCTAGAAGTGACAAAACTCAATGTCAAAAGGATATGTTCTGGGGCAATCACCTATACAGGTTTAAGGCCAGATCTGTGTAACACTAAATTCTTAGCATGGAGCCTATAGGGAGCTTGTCTAATTGTGTACCACACAACATATTGTGCCACCAGAATTATAACTCATAAAGGTGCCGACATCAACAGGGTTGATAGCTCCTAGCGAGTAATTTATACAGTCTGAGCCTTCAGGGGTTAAAGGAACTGATATTTCTTACATCAGTGTGGCCCTTATAAGATTATCATGGTTATGAATAAGGTCAGTTCTATATTGCATACAGAGTATAGACCACAGGTACCCACTTATAGTGTTGGAGTATTGCTCACTGAAGGTATAACACAGTAATTTAAAGGTGGTATGTCTTGTAATTCTCAGGGACAATACCACAATAATAATGTATCGTCGATTGTGTATGATTAGCAATTTCTGTGCAAGTGGTTCCTATATTACTATTTATCTTAAAGGCAGCATGCTGAGCCACAGATACGGCAATTCAGATACCAATATTCTTAACAAATACAACCTCTCTGTGGGGGCAATAAGACAAATAGTAATATAGGAACCACTTGCACAGAAATTGCTAATCATACACAATCGACGATACATTATTATTGTGGTATTGTCCCTGAGAATTACAAGACGACATACACTATAAGTGGGTACCTGTGGTCTATACTCTGTATGCAATATAGAACTGACCTTAGTCATAACCATGATAATCTTATAAGGGTCACACTGAAGAAATATCAGTTCCTTTAACCCCTGAAGGCTCAGACTGTATAAATTACTCGCTAGGAGCTATCAACACTGTTGATGTCGGCACCTTTATGAGTTATAATTCTGGTGGCACAATATGTTGTGTGGTACACAATTAGACAAGCTCCCTATAGGCTCCATGCTAAGAATTTAGCGTTACACAGATCTGGCCTTAAACCTGCATAGGCTATTGCCCCAGTATTACTGAACATATCCTTTTGACATTGAGTTTTTTCACTTCTAGCCCCTGGAGTGTTGGAGGTATTGTCCTTGGAACATTGATACCAATCCAAGACAAATATTGGCTAATTTCCTCCAGCACTATTTATACTAGTTTGGAATACCACTGTACTTGCTGCATTTGTTTTTAATGAGCGTTACCCTTTTTAATATAACTAATAAAGTTTACATATTTTAAATCCTATATGTACCAAACCCATCGATGAGGGCTGAGTGATTTTCATAAGTATCCTCTCCAACTTCTTTGCTGGAATTGTTCTTGTATATGAAATTCAAAATCCCCACGCTCCGCCGCTCATTTCAAAATCAATTTTTTTGTGAGCCAACTCTTTGAATTTTTCTCCAATCAGCGCTCTAGCTACAACAAAAGTGCCATATGCCGAGAGTGCTGATTGATCAACAATCCAAACCATTAGCTCACAGAAAAATTTACTTTTGAAGTGGGTGGCGGAGTGCAGGGTATTTTAATTTCATATCCATTAAAAGGTAAGTTACAGGACATCTTCATTACATCTGATGAATTAAACTTCATCTAAAATATCACTAACAGTCCAGATCTGATTTAAAAAAAGGGAAAGTTTACCATCACTTTAATAACAAAATGTGCTTGGGGGCAACAATTGCCAGTTTTTTTTCTAACAAATGTCAATGTTTCTTTTAATTGTTTATTATTTACATGGGAAATAACTATGGTCTGGAAAAATAAAGCCTCTGAATGAGACTACTGTAAATATATACTGAACTCTTGCACATGCTCAGTAGTAGCAAGTGGCTCAGACAGTGTGCATATAAAAGACTCAGCACAATATTATAATTTAAGTAAATTGGAAGTCTCTTAAAGGGAAGTAAACAACTAGTATTTACAAGACATTTCTGTTGCGCTGTTAAAGACCAACATATCAGCCAAATCTTACTAATTGAATAGTCAGCAGGGTGGATTTCAACTTCTGAGTATTAGAAATTGTTGCTAAATTACATGAAAGGGGAGCAAAATAAATCATGAAAGTATACTACAAAGTTGTTTCATTATGAATAAAATGTTTTACATACACATTTCAAGGTGTTTACTGTCCCTTTGCATTCTCTATCTGAATCATGAAAGTTTAATTTTTACTTTAAGGAACAGTATCTTCATAACAAAGAAACCCTAACAAATACAAAGTATAACAAGGTAGAAATTGGTTGTATGTACAATATCTACATGAACATATTATCTGAAATGTAATTTCAGATGAAGAGCAATAAGATGCAGAAAAAATGGATATTTCCCAAAAGCTCAGGATACTGAGGTTCTCAACTCAGAAAAAAGATTAACTTTTAAAACACTTTTTAATTTAACTTATTTTGTTCTCTTGGTATTCTTTTTTGAAAAGCATATGTACATATCCTCAGGAGGGGTACCAATGTACTGCTGGGAGCTAGCAGGTTATTGGTGGCTACACACATTTATCTTGTCACTGGCTCACTAGAAATGTTGCACTAGCGCCTAAACGTGCATTGCTGCTTTGACTTCAACTACGCATTGTATCCCTTTGCAGAGGTTAAACACATAGGTATATGCCAGTGATGGCTAACATTGGCACTCCAGATGTTTTGGAACTACATTTGCTACAATGCCTAGACACTCTGCAGTCTTGTTAAGCATCAAATGTACTTCTGAAACGTCATGGGTGTCAAAGTTAGCACCCAATACAACAGTGCAATGATAAAATGCCCTATAACAGAATTTTATTTCTGGGTTTGTATGTCCCTTTAAAGAGACAGTCTAGTCAAAAGTAAACTTTCATGACTCAGATAGGGCATCAAATTAAAAAAAAAATTTGGATGTACTTTTATCATCAAATTTGCTTTGTTCTCTTAGTATTCTTTGTTGAAAGCTAAACCTAGGGAGGCTCATATGCTAATTTCTAAGCCATTGAAGGCTGCCTCTTTTCTCAATGCATTTTGACCATTTTTTCACAGCTAAGCAGCGCTAGTTCACGTGTGCCATATAGATAACATTGTGCTCACTCCTGTGGAATTACTTATGAGTCAGCACTGATTGGCTAAAATGCAAGTCTGTCAAAAGAACTGAAATAAGGGGACAGTCTGCAGAGGCTTAGATACAAGGAAATCACAGAGGTAAAAAGTATATTAATATAACCATGTTGGCTATGCAAAACTGGGGAATGGTTAATAAAGGGATTATCTATCTTTTTAAACAATAACAATTCTGCAGTAGACTGCCCCTTTATAGTTGTAAAAAGACATGCTCTAATGAATAGCATGACATTTTTTCAACTAAGGGCTCTGCTATTGGTAGCCACAGAGCACTGCTGGTCCTGTGCAGAAACTGATGCTTACACAAACAGCTGTGCTAGTTGCGCAGGTGGGTTGTGCAACTAGTGCTGCCAACTGTACTTTAACCCCTTAACGACTGAGGACGTGCAGGGTACGTCCTCAGAAAAAAGGCAGTTAATGCCTGAGAACGTACCCTGCACGTCCTCAGTGTGGAAAGCAGCTGGAAGCGATCCTGCTCGCTTCCAGCTGCTTTCCGGTTATTGCAGTGATGCCTCGATATGGAGGCATCCTGCAATAACCTTTTTAAGTCATCCGGTGCAGAGAGAGCCACTCTGTGGCCCTCTCTGCACCGGAGATCGGTGGCTACCTGCGTTGGTGGGTGGGAGCCGGACCGGGAGGCGGGTGGCGGCCATCGATGGCCATGTGGATCTGAAGGGGGGCGGGATCGTGGGCGGGGGTGGCTGGGGGCGCGCACGGGCGCGCGCACGGGAGGGTGGGGGCGGGCGCGTGCACGGGGAGGGAGCGGGTGGGAACCGCTACACTGCAGAAAATGGGGATATAAAAAATATAATAACAAATAAAATCCAAACAATCAGCAAGGTGGTGGGGGTTTGTTTGTGGGGGGTGGGGGGTTGGGGGAAGCTACACTACAGAAAAAAACAAAAAAAACCCCAAAAAAAGCACTTTTTATTGTAAACTGGGTACTGGCAGACAGCTGCCAGTACCCAAGATGGCCCCCAATAAGGCAGAGGGGAGGGTTAGAGAGCGGTTTTGGGGGGGGATCAGGGAGGTTGGGGGCTAAGGGGGGGATCCTACACAGTAGCATATGTAAATATGCTAAAAAAAAAAATTTCATTTTTTTTTTAAAAACCCTTTTATTTTAGTACTGGCAGACTTTCTGCCAGTACTTAAGATGGCGGGGACAATTGTGGGGTGGGGGAGGGAAGGGAGCTGTTTGGGAGGGATCAGGGGGTGGGATGTGTCAGATGGGAGGCTGATCTCTACACTAAAGCTAAAATTAACCCTGCAAGCTCACTACAAACTCCCTAATTAACCCTTTCACTGCTAGCCATAATACACGTGTGAGGCGCAACAGGATTTAGTGGCCTTCTAATTACCAGAAAGCAACGCCAAAGTCATATATGTCTGCTATTTCTGAACAAAGGGGATCCCAGAGAAGTATTTACAACCATTTGTGCCATAATTGCACAAGCTGTTTGTAAATGATTTCAGTGAGAAACCTAAAATTGTGAAAAATTTTACATTTTTTTTAATTTGATCGCATTTGGCGGTGAAATGGTGGCATGAAATATACCAAAATGTGCCTAGATCAATACTTGGGGTTGTCTACTACACTACACTAAAGCTAAAATTAACCCTACAAGCTCCCTAATTAACCCCTTAACTGCTGGGCATGATACACTTGTGGTGCGCAGTGGCATTTAGCGGCCTTCTAATTACCAAAAAGCAACGCCAAAGCCATATATGTGTGCTATTTCTGAACAAAGGGGATCCCAGAGAGGAATTTACAACCATTTATGCCATAATTGCACAAGCTGTTTGTAAATGATTTCAGTGAGAAACCTAAAGTTTGTGAAAAAATTTGTGAAAAAGTGAACAATTTTTTGTATTTGATCGCATTTGGCGGTGAAATGGTGGTATGAAATATACCAAAATTGGCCTAGATCAATACTTTGGGATGTCTACTAAAAAAAAATATATACTTGTCAAGGGATATTCAGGGATTCCTGAAAGATATTAGTGTTCTAATGTAACTAGCGCTAATTTTGGAAAAAATGGTTTGGAAATAGCAAAGTGCTACTTGTATTTATGGACCTATAACTTGCAAAAAAAGCAAAGAACATGTAAACATTGGGTATTTCAAACTCAGGACAAAATTTAGAAACTATTTAGCATGGGTGTTTTTTTGGTGGTTTAGATATGTAACAGATTTTGGGGGTCAAAGTTAGAAAAAAGTGTGTTTTTTCTTCCATTTTTTCCTCATATTTTATAATTTTTTTTATAGTTAAATTATAAGATATGATGAAAAAATGGTATCTTTAGAAAGTCCATTTAATGGCGAAGAAAAACGTATAATAATATGTGTGGGTACAGTAAATGAGTAAGAAGAAAATACGCTAAACACAACACCGCAAAAATGTAAAAATAGCCTTGGTCCCAAACGGACAGAAAATGGAAAAGTGCTCCTGGTCACTAAGGGGTTACACACTATTGCTGGGGTTAAAAAACAGAGCATGTCAATTTTACAATTAGAGACCCTGCATCTTAATGAATAATAGTGCTGTAATTTATCAGCTATTAGGACTCTTTAATAAAAAGAAGTAAGGTATCAGTATTATTTCACTGTAGAAACTGTATCATGGGGGCATATTTAAAGCCCTATCCAAACAGAAGGCTGCTGTAGACAGCAAAGTTTGGGTTGGAACGACAAGTAAAAAGTCCTTAACCCCTTGAGTGCTAATGACGGCTCAGAGCCGTCATTAGCCCTCAACTACTTTTTTCCAATCTGGGGGCCCCCACCATCTCCTACCCCGGCGATCGGGCCTGCATAGTGACAGGCATCGCCAGGGCTTCCCGTTACGCGCGGTGATGTCACGCGCAATGACGTCACCGCGCAACTTTATTTAAAATTGTCCATACAAAGTATAGGGAAAGGGGGCATGCTGCTTAGAAACCTGTATCTCAGGGATCTAAGAAGCTACAGACCCCCAAGACCTACCATTGGAAAGGTCTAACCATTCCAATTGTATAAGTCTTGGGGATCTGGGGGGGGGGGGAAATAAAAAAAGCTTAAAAAAATGTTTTTTTTAAAATAGTAAAAACCAGAAACATATAGAATTCAGCTTAGCACTCAAAGGGTTAAAAATGGATATTAGTATCCTCAGCGATTATATCTCTGATGTTTGTACCAGTGTAGAAGGTGAATAGTCTGCAGCAAATGATAGACAGTAGACTGCTAATTGCCTTTATGTGGCCTCCAATATTTCAACCTAACATGGACACTGTCCAAAAGCTTCCCCAGTTTGCATCATCATCTTTAGTACTGAATTTCTTGCCTGCAACTTACCCCACACGTCTGACCACTATGCAAAAGTTAAACGCACCCAAATTGCTGTCCGCCTTGAAATGTTGTGACAAACAGGAAGTCTACTATATAACTACCAGACAAATGGAGGGGATCCCTAACAAAACATGCTTTTAAAATGTATAATGGAGGCCCAAACAATACAAGATACTAAACCAACATTACAGGTTAGCAACCAACCCCTCCAATGGCTAAGAAACACAAGGTTATGCCTACACCCCCCCCCCCTCTTCACAGTACTTGGGATTGTATATGCACACAGACAATAAAAGGTATAAGTGAGATTTCCTGTGTTATATCTTGCAATATTATATTTAGATTAAATGTGTACAATCATTATTAACACTGTTATTTACAAACGCTGGCGTATTTCTCAACCATTCACAGTTCTCAGTAATAATTATAAGACGAAACAGTTCCCAAAAGTTTGCAAGGGGCCTGCCAATGAAAGCTTACTAATAAGTTGGAAAAAACCCAACATGAAAACAGATGAGAGGTGATATTGAATAGGATTTTAACACCTTGATTTAGGTGAGACAAAAATAATTGATAAAATATGAATGTAAAAATCATATTATACGGTATATCTTAACAACAACTGATGAAAAATAAAGATTTTTTTATGTTTAGAAGTATAACATAACTATAGTATAGTTACAAGGGACAGTCCTACGTGAAAATGTGCATTGTTTAAAAAGATAATTAACCCATTACCCAGTTTTGCATAACCAACACGGTTATATTAATTCACTTATTTTTTACCCACTGTGATAAAACTTGTATCTAAGCCTCTGCAGACTGTCCCCTTATATCTGGTTTTGACAGACTTGCATTTTAGCCTATCAGTGCTGACTCATAAATGACTCCAAGGGAGTGAGCAAAATGTAATCTTATTATACACACACAAACTAGCACTGTCTAGCTGAGATAAGATAAAATGCACTGAGATAAGGGTGGCTTTATCTGATTAGAAATAAGTGTATGAGCTAGTACCTAGGTTTAGCTTTCCACTAAAGAATATAAAATGAACCAAAGAAAAATTTGATGATAAAAAGTAAATTGAAAATTTGTTTTAAAATTGCTTGCTCTATCTAAATCATACAAGTTTAATTTTGACTTGACTGATCCTTTTAAAGTATAGGAAAAAGCAGACAAAATGATGAAAAAATAAACTGCAATGTGTTTCAGTAAGCCTACTAAAGATTTGTTATCAAGAAATGCCTCTCATTTATTTGATCAATTAAACCAATTTTACATACGCAAAATGGTCTATATTAAAAGGAATAAGAAAATAGAATTACAGTTTAAAGGGACCATTAAACACTAAAATGCTAGATAGAATTAGGTATAAAAAGAAAAGATTGCCTGAGAATAACATGTAGCTCTATTTTTTAAAGTCTCATTAACTTTTTAAATAGTGACAAAATAAGGTAAAGTTTTAATTGGAGTTTTATTTAACTTATTCAGATAGAGCATGCAATTTTAAGCAACTTTTCTAATTTACTCCTATATCAATTTTTCTTTGTTCTCTATCTTTATTTAAAAAGCAGGAATGTAAAAGCTTAGTAGCCAGACAATTTGGGTCAGAACTTGGGTTATGCTTGCTTATTGGTGGCTAAATGTAGCCACCAAAAAAGAAAGGGCTATCCAGGGTGCTGAACCTAAAACAGGCTGGCTCCTAAGCTTTACATTCCTGCATTTTAAATAAAGATAAAGAACAAAGAAAAATTGATAATATGAATAGTTAAGTTGCATGCTCTATCTGAATCATGAAAGAAAAAAAATTGAGTTTAGTATCCTTTTAAGTGTCTATAAAGCCATGGGGAGCTGCCATGTTTGTAAATTAGGATATCTTCTCTGTTGTGGCCAATTAGGAACAGGAATAAATAGGTCACTAGAGTGATGCAGCCAATGGCTGTGTGGAATAGAACAGTGTTCTGCACTTCCATTTCTAACCAGGAACTGAAAGCTCACATTTTCAGAGTAGACTTTCAGGAAAAGAGGGCAAAATAAACCACTGAAAGTATAATGCATGTTATTTATACTGTATATATGATTTAATGTCCCTTTAAATATGGATTTTATGTAATTTGTGACATTCATAAATAGAAATCAAAAGTAAAAGCTTCTATTCACTTTCAGCTACAGCTAGCTTATAAGCAGTTGATAACGGTGTTTGCATCATTTAGTAAGCAAAGTGACTAAATAGTGCAGTGTTCCAAACAGAAGGTTTGTTCAAGCGTTATTAATTCATAGCAGCCAACTCCGATACTTGGCTATTGCATAATTCTAGTAACAAACCCCCCTCCCTCGACACAAGGGTAAAACGTATTCACATAAATACACGGTAGGTTCTTAGTTTGCAATCACCATCATTATTAACCATTTTAGTTCCAAGACTGCTCTGTAAACACACTGTCCAACAATAGATATTAACCCCTCTCTCAGGCACCCAGGCGGTTAAAAGTTTTAGTTACTGTGGCCTCTAACCTCCTTTGTTTACCTCCCGGTTCCCTCATACACCAAGTTGAGCTTACCAATACCTCCAGCGTCTGATCTAGTCAGCAGGAGGACCAGAGCAATTCTCAACTCAGCTCCCACACCCAAGTCCCGGCCCACGTGTCGGCACCTGCGCCATCCCATCCCCAAGCGCTACCTCAACCATTGATTGGAACTCTAAAGAGCTTTCCTAGCTCCCACCACTTTTCGCATTGCATACTGGGGCACGTAGTTCTCCTTCCCGACCAGACGCATCGTAAATGATGCTGGTAAAACTTATTTCCCGTCAGGCTATGCGACCATACCAAGTAGCAAATCAGAAAAGTTGTGACTTTCTTGCAAACAAATTAAAAGCTTTCTTTGTGTCGATTTTTTGCAATGCATACTGTGAAATGTAGTTGCAAATTTCCGTTTTTTAAAAGTCTTATACAGTTACTCCACTAAACTACAACTTCCATCAAGCTTTGCAGCCTCCTCCAAAGACCAATCAGTCTATCAGGGTCTTTCTTGCAGTCAAAGCCTGTGGCCAATCTGTAGACTTGGAAGCCCGTGGAAGGTGGTTCCCAGTGACAGTCAATCCAGTCGATGGGCGGGGGCTAAACTTGGTCTGGATGACGGAACGGCTCGCTGGTCGGGGGGTTTAGATTGAAATCTCGGGAAGAACTGAGCTAACGAACCCTGCATTCTCCATCTCCCGTTAACCGTGCAACCCCCGGGTTCCCAATCTGCGGTTGCACTGGGTAACGTTGCTTCGCCCGGTTAAAAGGAGGAGGAGGCGATTGTTTTATTGCGCTGAATATTTAACGGGATCCGCAAAGCGCTGGAGGAACAAAGGTGTCAAGAGAAGAAGACGGCGACGTCTACAAGTGCAGTCACTCAGCGCATCGACTCATGTAAGTACCTAATTCCTGTGTTGCCCTTCTAGCAAAGTTAACCCTCTGGCTGCCAAAGAGGTCACGAAACGTATTGCTGTGTGCAGCCCTCACTGGTAAGCAAGGGGGTTTAACCTCGCCAGTAACAACATTCTACAAAATCTGCATAGTGAAGAGGTAGCTGTAAAGAGGACAACTTGCACCAGAATATATAATGCTCTATGCTGAGGGGGGTGAGGCGATTGCTGTATAAATCTATGTGTTGCTGCTCTTGTTATTGTAGTGATGGATGTTGCTGGACTGATGCTTTTCATGCATTGTGGGGGCGGGGAGAAAAAAATGAGGCTGAAGCTGTGTTGTATATTTATTATTATTATTTTTTCAGTTTTGATCGTACTGACCTTGTCTTAACAGGTTAGCATAACAACACTATTTAGTTTTTTGAGGTTTTGTTGTTGTTTGCTTATCGGTTACATTCAAAACTGCATTTCATTAACCCCCCCTCCTCCTCTTACACGCTCCTCCTAATTGAAGAGGTTTCGTTTTTCTTATCCCATTTACTATTTAAAAATGATCATTGTTGAGCAGTTAGAATCGATGTGCCCGTTTAGTTTGTCATGGGCATTTAAATAACAATTACTTGCGGTTCCCTTTTTATGTTGTTTCCAGTTAACACCCTCGAGTTGTTGTTGATGATGAACAAACTGGAAGATCAGACCTCGTTCTGTTACTTTACTACTCCAAATGTATTATTGGTTAAAATATTGTATTACATATTATTATTATTTTTATTATTAATTTAGAAAAATGCAAAAGCCATCAATTTTCTGTTTCTTTTCTACGGAGGTGACTTTGTTTCCAATCACCTCCTGGAGTTGTTGATAAAGAGAAACAGAGAGGTCTATGCCTAGTACTATGTGCACAAGCCTTAGGCTTTTAGCTATTGGATCATAAGATGTGATACAAGTATACAGATATCTTAAGTATTAGAATCTGACTTATGATATTATATGCACAACTGTTGCTGTTAAACTCAGCTTGTATACTTTTTTTGTGTTTGTATAAATAATAAGTATTTTATTTTGGGATATTGTTTTTAAAAGCTTCAAAAATGCAAATCCACCAATTTCTTGTTAGTGATTTTTTTTTTTCCAGTTGATTTATTTTACTTTGGGTCTTTAATTTTTCACTACATTTACTAGTTGGCATTCATTAGTGCTATTTAATTATCTCATGTCATATATAAGTCAAACCTTGGTATGAAAGCGGTGGTCCTGTAATAAAAACACCATACACAGTATATTCTGGCATGGTGCTTGCTGCAAATTTGTTTCTGTTGTTATAATAATGGACCACAGAGCAGCATCACAAGATAACTGCTGCTTGATGTTGTATTGAAACGCTATATTATACTAACTTACTATTATATACGAATTCTATTATGTTGTATTTTATCATGCACTGTCCTCCCAACTTGTGATTTTGCTTTAGTATTATACGTTACATTTACAATGTTGCTTCTTTTTTTATTTTTTTGCAATGTAATCATAAAACGACGAATTTGAAAGATATGTTTCAATGTATCGATATTGCAACGTTAGAAGTTAAATATTGCTTTTTATTATTATACCCTGCAACTAAACAGCTTTTGCCTTTTGAGGCTATGCAGTATTCTGTGATGTATGGGGAAAACGTTCTACTTTTTTTTCTTTTGAAATGTTGCCTAACACTAGAAACAGTTATAACTAGCTAAGAGACCATTGCAGACATACGGTAGCTGTGCATTGTGTGACAACATTGCAGCCCTGAGGTAACTAACACACATAACATTACAGCATTGCAGAGCAATGCCTTGCAGGCCTCGCGGAGGAGGCACGTGACAGGCCCTCTCACTCCGGTGGAACAATGTGCTCGCGCTACCGCGATCTGATTGGGCTGGCAGGTGCCTCGCGCTCCACCTTGTCTCTCTCTCTCTCTCTTTTTTTCTTTTTACGTCTCGGTCACGCTCATTTTAGATTCTCCAGCAACCTCTTTTCATTCTGCCCGCAACTCGCCATTTAGCGCTGTTTTCTCGCCACATTAGGACTACCCTCCCATCTCAAGCGACAGTTGCTCGAATCGTCGATAACAGAAAATGGCGTTATTGTGTATAGTTTTTTTTTTTTTTTAAATTATGATTTTTTTTTATCTATAATTTATAATCTGCAACTACACACGGTGTTAGGGGATGGTGGAAAGGAATTATGGGTATTTGCAACCTGGCAGCTTTCCTGTGTACACAAACCCCTCAGTTTTTGCGGTAGTGATTGTCACCAACAGAATGCACAGCCCTAGGAAAACAAGTGTTTTGTTTTACACTGATGGTCGACCTGTTTTCACTCCTAAAACAACACATTGCAATAAAATTATACAATGATAGTGGTGTTGTCAACCATTTATAGGGTGAAATGAAACATCAGACATAAAAACTATTCCATTATGGATTTATTAACAAAATTCTGTCTAACTTGATTCTGCAAACTCTGGATTAGTTTTTTCACATAATGAACCATTTTATATCTGGTTATAATTTTATAGACATTATTTTATTATTATTATTGTGTCCCATAAAGGTAAAATAACAGTAGAGTTACAGGGGTGTAGGGGGTTTGAGAGTTAGGGTTAAAACCTAGCAAGCCAGTTTGATTTGTGACATTTTGGCACAAACATTTAAAATCCTGCACCATATCAGGTCTCTGTTTTGAGATGGCTTCAATAAATATTTCAATAAAACATGTTATGCAATAGAACAGCCCAACACTTCTTTTAACTTTTTGCTAGATATAAATACACAATCTGCACAGCTTTGTGAGCACATATGTGTAGTATACACCAATTTTCATTTAAAGGGATATTCCAGCCAAATTGGAAACAACATGGATGCATTTCAGTATTGAACAGAAGCATTTTTGTAATATACATGTATTAGCAAAGATGCTTCTAAGAAAAGTTATAACTGTTTTTTTTAAAAGAGTATTTACATATGCAACGTGCACCAGCATGTTAAACACAGCACTGGCTCAGAGAGCCTTAGGTGCTTGTACCATCTGGTAATGATTCAATTTGTTAATTGCTGACCTTGATACAAGCCCCAGTGATGATCTGAGCAGCTGCAGTATTTAAAATGTGGGTGCAGTGACAATATCTAGCTATACTTCACAGGCACGTGCAAAGAAAAATGTTCGCACTAAACACATAACTTTTACTAGAAGCATTTTTGCTAATACATGTATATTGCAATTATGTTTCTATTCAAAGATGTAATTAATCTATGTGCATTTAAAATTTTGACTGGAATGTCCCCTTTAACTGCCATGTAATAGACACTACTATAAAGAATAAGGTGCACAGATACTGATATAAAAAATCCAGTATAAACTGTTGAAAAACTTACTTAGAAGCTCTCCAGTTAGCTCTGTTGAAAAGGTAGCTGGAAAGTCATTGCAAGTGGGGGAAATAAAACACTCCCCACCTCCCCCTTCTTTTGCATATGAAAAGACCCCTTTACACAAACAGGAGCAAGCTGGATTAGGTAAGCTGACGGTATCTCATAAAACTTTGGGCTTGGTTAGGAGTCTGAAAATCAGAGCAATGTTATTTAAAAATAAGCAAAACTATACATTTAAAAAAAAAAAACTTATGGGCTATATAAAAAGATAATCTACAAAACATTATGCAAAGAAAAAATGAGTGTATAATGTCACTTTAATTGAATAGAATGAAAACAAAGGTCATATACAGTGGTATCTTTGACAACAATTGTGTTTTAAAATGTCTTCCCTTTTTTTTTTTTTTAATCTCAAAGGTAGTTTTGTGTGTGCAAGCACTCTTTTTGAAGAGATGCACATGTAACTAAAGGATTACTTTCTGTTATAATTTTTAAGCTAAACAACTAACATATTAAAGCTAATAAACATTAATTAAAACCTACTGACCTATATTTTCTCCGAAACTAAGTTTCATAACGTTCTAAAAGTTATATCTTTTATTCGCCGATGATGTCACGTTATCCTTCCCACTATTTTCAGCACTGAGTGTTCAAAATACTTAAACCAATAACTTTGTGTTTAAAGCGCCATTTTGAAACCTAGGTATTGTAAACGGATTGTACAGAGCAAAGGATACCCACGTGTGGGTTTGGAAAACAATTAAATTTGCTGACAAGATTTCTGATATACGGTAGAGATATGTTAATGAAATGCTATTGATAAAAAGCGTATTTGGGGTAGTTAGTTAGTAACAGGCATAGAAAATATTTACTTACAGTGGGCCCTTTAAAGCAGGGCTCGACAAACCCAGGAGCCTAGTCGCCACTGGCCCCTAGAAGTTTACTCCTAGCTCATACTTTTTAGGGTTATTCTTTCTATATACAAATAACATTTCCTGGCTCTAAATTTTAAACAGATTTGTCGACCCCTGACTTAAAGGAACAGTATAGTAAATCAGCCAAGTCTTCATGTTTTTCAAAACAAATTAACCCTTTCCCGCTGGGACTTATTTGTCTTCATCGGAACAAAGTTCTGATGTAAACAAATAAGTGAAAATAATAAAAAACAAACATACAGTCACGTGATTTAACCTTTTTGCCGTTTGTATTCCGTCGAAGCGGTGCTGGGCTTTAGCGTCGTTATGATGGAATACATTGTCATAGCCAACGGCTGTCCTGAAGCCTATGCGTTTACTAGCGTTATAGGGACGCCCACCCAGACCAGATCCAATAATTGAAAATCTCACGATCATGTGATTTCAATTTGTCTACATCGGAACAGTTGTTCTGGTGTAGACACTATACCCCGGCAGGTAAGGGTTAAATGAGGGATTGGGTCAGGTGGAGTGCCTATGACGCTAGGTACACCTTCCAGCCCACAATCCCATCTTAGGAAGCATCAATGGATTTAAGACAGCCAAATGGATAGGACATTCTATGCCATCCTAATGGTGCTAAAGGCCAGTGCAGTTAGGATGGCATGGAACGTCCTAAAGGTGGGAATGGGGTTAACAACCTTTTTTTCTGCAGTTGCTTGTCAACAGCAAAAATCACCCACCATTTGCCTTATTTGAAGGAGCAAATCTGGGCTTTAGTCTGCAGACTACAAGGCTAGCCACGGTCCTAATACTAGTATAAAATTACTTGTTTGGTAGTTGTTATCGGCTAAATGGAAAATATGTAGCAGGGCTAGCCTTGAGAAGTCAGCAGGGTGCAATTCATGCTCTGACAATTAGAAAATCCTTGACATACATGAAAGAGGGGGCAAAATAAATAATGAAAGTATCTAGCAAAGTTGATTCATTACACATAACTAAACATTTCATATAAAAAAAAAATCTCCAGGAGCTTGTTGGACAGATCACTATTTTCAAACTAGGCGCAGTAAGAAAGCCAGAAGTGTGCTGCCAAATTATGATAGTTATATAATGTTTTTTGTCCAAATTGCAGCAAATTTGCATATTTATACAGTTTATGTTTGTATACAATCTTTAGCTAGCAAACTAATTGTTAAACATTGTTTCTTTTGCCACAAATTCTAACCCAAAGTACTAGAATCTGACCACCAGTTCTACAAACACTGGTTAAGTAATTTAGTGCCATGGGCTGTTTTGGTTTACATAATTGTTTTGATTGTGTGGCATGAGAGAGCCTGACCTAGAATCATATATGATTACTATAAATGGTGTGCATGCATGAGGCGTAATATCTCTGAGGACACATTTAAATAAGTCAATGGCATCAAGTAATAAAATACTTCTAGGATTATCATTCATCACTGGTTAATTCTTTATTTTTGTCATTTAAATGTTATCAATGTAGTGTAAAACTGTAAAATACTATGCATTTGGGGTTAGTTTCACAAGAGTCCAACATCAAGAAAACAAGTGTGCTGTAACAGAAATTTGCAATGCAAAATGTGCCAAAGTCTGAAACTTTGAGAACCACTTGGTAAATATGCAATGAAAGAATATTTGTTTCAAAAAACAAAATTATGTATATGCTGCTGAAGTTTCACATGAAAGGGACATTGTAGAATAATTCTAAACGTACAGCATTGCATTTCAAATTTCTTTAGAAGAATCTTTTTTTTTTGTTCATTACAATCACATTTGCTGCTTCAACCA
Source organism: Bombina bombina (assembly GCF_027579735.1). Taxonomy (NCBI): domain Eukaryota; kingdom Metazoa; phylum Chordata; class Amphibia; order Anura; family Bombinatoridae; genus Bombina; species Bombina bombina. The sequence continues at coordinate 761,913,427 of NC_069502.1, read as the reverse complement.
ATAGATTTTTTCTAAACGCAACACACACATGTCTAAATGTATCCACCAACCGGCAAGCACTACCCAGTTGCTGAACCAAAAATGGGCCGGCTCCTAGCTTACATTCCAGCCTTTTCAAATAAAGATACCAAGAGAACAAATAAAAATTGGCAATAGGAGTATATTAGAATGTTGCTTAAAATGACATGCTCTATCTGAATCATGAAAGTTTAATTTTGACTAGACTATCCCTTTAACCTTACTAGCTACCTGATTAACCCCTTCACTGCCAGGAATTTCAGAGGAGTGGTGCACAGCTGCAATTATTAGCCTTCTAATTACCAAAAGGCAATGGCCAATCCATGCATGTCTGCTATTTCTAAACAAAGGGGATCTCAGAGAAGCTTTTCACAACCATTTGTGTCACGATTTGCACAAGGAGTATGTAAATAATTTCAGTGAGAAACCCAAAATTATCCGGTATTTTGGGCAAGTTCTTCTCTGTAAGGGTTATTCTAGTGCAAATGATCTAGCACTTTAGCCCCAGTATAATTTTATAAGCAACTTTTCAACATGTACAAATACATACAATATGTAGTAACAAAATGTATTGTCTTTTTAAATTCACATCGCCACTTAGACTTGCTGTTTAATTACTTTGCTTGTCTGTCAATCACACGTGCAACAGAGTGCACTAATCAATTGGCAGCCTGTATGTGGGACATTTCTAGTGTTTTAATGAATTGACATCAAGGTCCTGTCTCTATTTATATATACTGCAGAATGACCAACAATGTATGATGACATCATGTAGTGAATGATGATGTCACAAGTGATGAAAGTGTCCAAAGACAAATACATTTTTTTACTACTTTCAGCACAAGTAGCGGTTCTTATTGGGCTCCTGTCTCTGGTCCACACAACTTTTATAGCCCCCTATTTAAAAGAGGGGAAATAATTTTTTTAAGCGAGTGGAGTCTTGTTCCTCTAAAAAAAAATCAGGTCACCGTAAAAAAAAAAAAAGTATTGTCTACCACACTAATCATCAGGAAGTTTTAGGGTAACAGGGGCAATATATAGAGAGCCTGTCTCCAAGTCTGAACCACACAAATTCCACTTTATCTCCTTCCTTAATTATTTAAATGATTACATTTTTTTTAACATTTTTTTTTTTAAAAGTGTCACTCTCATTTTAAAATACTGCACATCACTGATTATTGCCACAGTTCAAACGGTCAGAAACAGCAAATTTAAACCATCATAACTGATATATATCACGCAGTTGTAAAAGCTTTGAAAATTGTCTTGGAATTAGACACGGATTTTGCATCTTTCGTTGTAAAAACAAATTCAAATATGGACATCGCCAGCAGCATTCGGGTCTTTTTGTAGCCAGATTTCTTCTTGTGAAGGTGCAACACACAAAAATTCTGGATTTGCAGAAGCTATCCAGCTCCAAAAGAGTCAGATGGCGCTGGCAGCAGCCATATTCGTCATTAGTTTTACATATGAAACAGACAAATGCATATGTCTACTTGGAATCCTTTGTTGAAGAGAGGCTCAAGAGTGTGCACGTTAATATTGCTTCAAACATTGCAATAGAGTGCTAAAGACATGCACGCACCTTCAGTTCCTATGAAACAACCTAGATATGCGTTTCAACAAAGGATACCAAGAAAACAAAGTACATTTTATTTCAGAAGTAAATTGAAAAGTCTCTACTATTTAGATGCTCTGTTTGAATCACGAAAGTTTAATTTTGACTTTACTGTTTTTTTAACTGAATTTTTCTTGGTGACTCTCCAGAAAAAAAGTATTTTTAAAAAAAAATATATAACAGTTGGTTGGGAAAAAGACATAGGAACATTCCCAGTTGAAAAATGCAACATTTTACAGCTTTTTTTTTTTATTATTCATGTGCTTAAAAATTAAAAATTTCAGGTAGTGCAAACTTAGCATTGAGATCACTAAATATCTTGCCATATTGGTTAATCATTGTCTTTATTATGCACTTGTTAATTATGCAATTCTACTGCATTGAGTTGTCCTTTAAAACCTACTCTGAATTTTCAAATAAGCTACAGATTTTTTTTTTCTGACAAATTTATTTTGTTCTCCCATTTTTCTGCCCCTGTATTCATATGACAGATCAGCAATCACACGACTACGTCTTATAGCCCTGTAAGTATTGTGCTTTTTTTCTGCCCCCTTGTATCATATGACAGATCAGCCAATCACAGACTACGTTGTAGCCTGTAAGTTTGTGCACATGTTCAGTAGGATATTGTTCCCCAGAAAGTGTGTATATATAAAAAGACTGAGCAAAATTTGATAATAAAAGTAAATTAGAAAGTGTCTATTTCTCAACATAGGTGTGTCCGGTCACGGCGTCATCCTTACTTGTGGGATATTCTCATCCCCAACAGGAAATGGCAAGAGCCCCAGCAAAGCTGGTCACATGATCCCTCCTAGGCTCCGGCCTACCCCAGTCATTCTCTTTGCCGTTGTACAGGCAACATCTCCACGGAGATGGCTTAGAGTTTTTTAGTGTTTAAACTGTAGTTTTTCATTATTCAATCAAGAGTTTGTTATTTTCAAATAGTGCTGGTACGTACTATTTACTCAGAAACAGAAAAGAGATGAAGAATTCTTTTTGTATGAGGAAGAAAATGATTTAGCAACCGTAACTAAAATCATGGCTGTTCCCACACAGGACTGTTGAGCAGCAATTAACTTCAGTTGGGGAACAGTTTGCAGTCTCTTGCTGCTTGAGGTGATGACACATTCTAACAAGACGATGTAATGCTGGAAGCTGTCATTTTCCCTATGGGATCCGGTAAGCCATGTTTATTACGATTGTAAATAAGGGCTTCACAAGGGCTTAATTAAACTGTAGACTTTTTCTGGGCTAAATCGATTGATTATTAACACATATTTAGCCCTGAGGAATCATTTTATCTGGGTATTTTGATATAATAATATCGGCAGGCACTGTTTTAGACACCTTATCTTTAGGGGCTTTCCCCCAAGCATAGGCAGAGTCTCATTTTCGCGCCGGTGTTGCGCACCTTGTTTTTGAGAGGCATGGCATGCAGTCGCATGTGAGAGGAGCTCTGATACTTATAAAAGACTTCTGAAGGCCGTCATTTGGTATCGTATTCCCCTTTGGGTTTGGTTGGGTCTCAGCCAAAGCAGATACCAGGGACTGTAAAGGGGTTTAAAGCTTAAAACGGCTCCGGTTCCGTTATTTTAAGGGTTAGAAGCTTCCCAAAAATTGGTGTGCAATTATTTTCAAGGCTTTAAGACGCTGTGGTGAAAATTTGGTGAATTTTGAACATATTCCTTCATGTTTTTCGCAATTGCAAGTAATAAAGTGTGTTCAGTTTAAAATTTAAAGTGACAGTAACGGTTTTATTTTAAAACGTTTTTTTGTACTTTCTGATCAAGTTTATGCCTGTTTAACATGTCCTGAACTACCAGACTAGACTGTGTTCTGAATGTGGGGAAGCCAGAATTTATTCATTTAAATAAATGTGATTTATGTGATATGACAATGATGCCCAAGATGATTCCTCAAGTGAGGGGAGTAAGCATGGTACTGCCATCATTCCCTCATTCGTCTACACGAGTCTTGCCCACTCAGGAGGCCCCTAGTACATCTAGCGCGCCAATACTCCCTCTACTATGCAACAATTAACGGCTGTAATGGATAATTCTGTCAAACATTTTAGCCAAAAGTGAACCCTTGTCAGCGTAAGCGTGGCTGCTGCTCTGTTTAGTACTGAAGAGCATGACGACGCTGATATTAATATCTCTGAAGGGCCCCTAACCCAATCTGGGGGGGGCCAGGGAGGTTTTGTCTGAGGAGAAGAAATTACTGATTTAGGGAACATTTCCTCAGCAGGCCTGAATCTGATGTGATTACATTTTAAATTTAAATTGGAACTCTCCGCATTTTGCTTAAGGATGTATTATCCACTCTGGATGATTGTGAAATTTAGTCATCCCAGAGAAACTATGTAAAATGGACAAGTTCCTAGAGGTGGCCGGGGCTCCCAGAAGCTTTTCCTATACCCAACGGGGTGGCGGACATTGTTAATAAAGAATGGAAAGGCCCGGTATTCCTTTCGTCCCTCCCCACCCATATTTAAAAATTGTTTCCTATGGTCGACCCCAGAAAGGACTTATGGCAGTCAGTCCCAAGGTCGAGGGAGCGGTTTCTACTTTAAAACAAACGCACCACTATTCCAAATAGAGGATAGTTGTGCTTTTCAAAGATCCTATGGATAAAAAATTAGAAGGTTTGCTTAAAACGATGTTTGTTCAGCAGGGTTACCTTCTACAACCCCTTTCAATGCATTGTCCTGTCACTACTTGCCGCATATTTCTGGTTTGATGACTGCTTAAGGTGCTCGATAGTGACTCTCCTCCTTATGAGGAGATTATGGACAGAATCAATGCTCTCCCAAAATTGGCTAATTCTTTCACTCTAGACGCCTCTTTGCCAATTGGCTAAGTTAGCGGCTAAGAACTCTGGGTTTGCTATTGTGGCGCGCAGAGCGCTTTGGTTGAAATCTTGGTCGGCTGATGCGTCTTCCAAGAACAAGCTACTAAACATTCCTTTCAAGGGGAAAACGTTGTTTGGTCCTGACTTGAAAGAGATTATTTCTGATATCACTGGGGGTAAGGGCCACGCCCTTCCTCAGGATCGGCCTTTCAAGGCAAAAAATAGACCTAATTTTCGTCCCTTTCGTAAAAACGGACCAGCCCAAGGTGCTACGTCCTCTAAGCAAGAGGGTAATACTTCTCAGGCCAAGCCAGCTTGGAGACCAATGCAAGGCTGGAACAAGGGAAAGCAGGCCAAGAAACCTGCCACTGCTACCAAGACAGCATGAAATATTGGCCCCCGATCCGGGACCGGATCTGGTGGGGGGCAGACTCTCTCTCTTCGCTCAGGCTTGGGCAAGAGATGTTCTGGATCCTTGGGCGCTAGAAATAGTCTCCCAGGGTTATCTTCTGGAATTCAAGGGACTTCCCCCAAGGGGGAGGTTCCACAGGTCTCAGTTGTCTTCAGACCACATAAAAAGACAGGCGTTCTTACATTGTGTAGAAGACCTGTTAAAAATGGGAGTGATTCATCCTGTTCCATTAAGAGAACAAGGGATGGGGTTCTACTCCAATCTGTTCATAGTTCCCAAAAAAGAGGGAACGTTCAGACCAATCCTAGATCTCAAGATCTTAAACAAATTTCTCAAGGTCCCATCGTTCAAGATGGAAACCATTCGAACTATCCTTCCTTCCATCCAGGAAGGTCAATTCATGACCACGGTGGATTTAAAGGATGCGTATCTACATATTCCTATCCACAAGGAACATCATCGGTTCCTAAGGTTTGCAGTCCTGGACAAACATTACCAGTTCGTGGCGCTTCCTTTCGGATTAGCCACTGCTCCAAGGATTTTCACAAAGGTACTAGGGTCCCTTCTAGCGGTGCTAAGACCAAGGGGCATTGCAGTAGTACCTTACCTGGACGACATTCTGATTCAAGCGTCGTCCCTTCCTCAAGCAAAGGCTCACACGGACATTGTACTGGCCTTTCTCAGATCTCACGGCTGGAAAGTGAACGTGGAAAAGAGTTCTCTATCCCCGTCAACAAGGGTTCCCTTCTTGGGAACAATTATAGACTCCTTAGAAATGAGGATCTTTCTAACAGAGGCCAGAAAAACAAAGCTTCTGGACTCTTGTCGGATACTTCATTCCGTTCCTCTTCCTTCCATAGCTCAGTGCATGGAAGTGATCGGTTTGATGGTGGCGGCGATGGACATAGTTCCTTTTGCGCGCATTCATCTAAGACCATTACAACTGTGCATGCTCAGTCAGTGGAATGGGGACTATACAGACTTGTCTCCGAAGATACAAGTAAATCAGAGGACCAGAGACTCACTCCGTTGGTGGCTGTCCCTGGACAATCTGTCTCAAGGGATGATGTTCCACAGACCAGAGTGGGTCATTGTCACGACCGACGCCAGTCTGATAGGCTGGGGCGCGGTCCTGGGGATCCCTGAAAGCTCAGGGTCTTTGGTCTCGGGAAGAATCTCTTCTACCGATAAATATTCCTGGAACTGAGGACGATATTCAATGCTCCTCCAGGCCTGGCCCCCAGCTTGCGAGGACCAGGTTCATACGGTTTCAATCAGACAACTGACGACTGTTGCATACATCAACCATCAGGGGGGAACAAGAAGTTCCCTAGCGATGGAAGAAGTAACCAAAATTATTCTTTGGGCGGAGTCTCACTCCCTGCCACCTGTCTGCTATCCCACATCCCAGGAGTGGAAAATTGGGAAGCGGATTTTCTGAGTCGGCAGACATTTGCATCCGGGGGAGTGGGAACTCCATCCGGAAATCTTTGCACCAAGTCACTCACCTGTGGGGCATTCCAGACATGGATCTGATGGCCTCTCCGTCAGAACTTCAAAGTATCCTTGCTACGCGGGCCAGATCCAGGGATCCAAGGCGGCTCTAGTGGGATGCACTGAGTAGCACCTTGGAACCTTCAAACTAGCTTATGTGTTCCCGCCATTTCCTCTCATCCCCAGGCTGATAGCCAGGATCAAGCAGGAGAGGGCATCGGTGATCTTGATAGCTCCTGCGTGGCCACGCAGGACTTGGTATGCAGATCTGGTGAATATGTATCGGCTCCACCTTGGAAGCTACCTTGAGACGAGAACCTTCTTGTTCCAGGGTCCGTTCGAACATCCGAATCTGGTTCACTCCAGCTGACTGCTTGGAGATTGAACGCTTGATTTTATCGAAGCGAGGCTTCTCAGATTCCTGTTATCGATACTCTTGTTCAGTCAGGAAGCCTGTGACTAGAAAGATTTTACCACAAAATTTGGAAAAAAATATATCTGTTGGTGTGAATCCTAAAGGATTCCCTTGAGGACAAGGTTAAGATTCCTAGGATTCTATCCTTCCTTCAAGAAGGATTGGACAAAGGATTATCTGCTAGTTCTCCTGAAGGGACAGATTTCTGCCTGCTGTCGGTATTACTTCACAAAAAGCTGGCAGCTGTGCCAGATGTTCAAGCCTTTGTTCAGGCTCTGGTTAGAATCAAGCCTGTTTTACAAACCTTTGACTCCTCTTGGAGTCTCAATTTAGTTCTTCAGTTCTTCAGGGGGTTCCGTTTGAACCCATACATTCCGTTGCGATTTCTTCTGCTAGAAGAGTCTCAGAATTATCTGCTCTGCAGTGTTCTCCCTCCCTTATCTGGTGTTCCATGCAGATTAAGGTGGTTTTACGTACTAAACCTGGTTTTCTTCCAAAAAGTTGTTTCTAACAAAAACATTAACCAGGAGATTATCGTACCTGCCTCTGTGTCCAAAACCAGTTTCAAAGAAGGAACGTTTGTTGCACAATTTGGATGTTGTTCGCGCTCTAAAATTCTATTTAGATGCTACAAAGGATTTTAGACAAACATCTTCCTTGTTTGTTGTTTATTCAGGTAAAAGGAGAGGTCAAAAGCAACTTCTACCTCTCTCTCTCTTTGGATTAAAAGCATCATCAGATTGGCTTACCGAGACTGCCGGACGGCAGCCTCCCGAAAGAATCACAGCTCATTCCACTAGGGCTGTGGCTTCCACATGGGCCTTCAAGAACGAGGCTTCTGTTGATCAGATATGTAGGGCAGCGACTTGGTCTTCACTGCACACTTTTACCACCAAATTTTACCAAGTTGGATACTTTTGCTTCTTCTGAGGCTATTTTTGGGAGAAAAGGTTTTGCAAGCCGTGGTGCCTTCCATTTACGGTGACCGATTTGCTCCCTCCCCTTCATCCGTGTCCTAAAGCTTTGGTATTGGTTCCCACAAAGTAAGGATGACGCCGTGGACCGGACACACCTATGTGGAGAAACAGAATTTATGTTTACCTGATAAATTTCTTTCCTCCAACGGTTGTGTCCGGTCCACGGCCCGCCCTGGTTTTTTTATCAGGTCTGATATTTTATTTTCTTTAACTACAGTCACCACGGTATCATCTGGTTTCTCCTATGCAAATATTCCTCCTTAACGTCGGTCGAATGACTGGGGTAGGCGGAGCCTAGGAGGGATCATGTGACCAGCTTTGCTGGGCTCTTTGCCATTTCCTGTTGGGGAAGAGAATATCCCACAAGTAAGGATGACGCCGTGGACCGGACACACCGTTGGAGAAAGAAATTTATCAGGTAAACATAAATTCTGTTTTTGACTTGTGTCCCATTTTTAAAGCTGCAAAATGAACCCTTTCCTGCCGGGGTTAAAGTGTCTACATTGGAACAACTGTTCCGATGTAGTAAAATTGAAGTGCACGATCGCGAGATTTCAATTATTGGATCGGGTCTGGGGTGCGTCCCTATAACCCTAGAAACTCCCTCCAGACCGCAATCAAATCCAGGAAGCGCAGTAGGCTTCAGGACAGCCGTTGGCTATGACGTTCTATTCGGGCATAACGGCTCTAAAGCCCAGTGTAATTATGACGGAATAGAATGGCATAACGGCGTTAAAAGGTTAACAACATTGAATAGCACCACCAAATTTGTATGTTACAAATATTTTTAATTCATTTTGTAACAAATTTATAGCAACATTAAAAAAAGTCCAACTAGAGAGACAGTATGGTAATAATACACCTCTTGAGCAAAGACAGGGAATTCAGCACTCGTACAGTTATTAAAATTGCCTTTCAAGACGCCACCTGATGGCAAATAGGTAACGTCTGAGCGGACAAGTTTATAGAGATCTATGCCATCCTATCGAGAAGCACAAGTCAAAGCCTTGAAAAGGCAATTCTAATTACTGTATTCATTTATTTAAAATAAATATTATATTTTTCACTACAAGCAGTGAACAGAAAAGTTCCTAATATGCAATTTCTTAATCAGTGCTCTTTAATGGATCACTTTAACTAGGCAGTTTTAAAGCAAAACATTTTTTTTAAGTGATTGTAAAACACAGTTTATACCCACATTTTAATAAAAAATCAATAGCCTTTCTGGTAATGTTTCAGTTTATTAAACTCTCTTATCTATGTCATTGTCTTTTTTTTTTAATTTTTCCTTCTTTTTAGTCTTATAGCCATAATTCTATGATTGTCCAACACACTAAAAACTAAAACTATAATCAAATCACATACTATACATTTCTAAAATGCCTTGGTAAAAAATTCAAACGCAATTCAAAATGTGCTGCCCCCACACCAAGGTGTTAATAATTTTAAAGATATATCAATCGCATTATCTTTCCATACATTTTCAATGTATAAGCTGAACAGCACTTAAAGGGACACTCAATCAAAATTAAACTTTCATTATTCAGAATGAGCATGCCATTTAAACAACTTTCCAATGTACTTCCATTAACAAAATATGCAGTCTATTTATATTTAAACTTTTTTGAGTCACACCAGCTCCTACTGAGCATGTGCAAGAATAAGTGAGTATGCATTTGTGAATGGCTGATGGCTGTCACATGGTATGTGTATGCATTTGTGATTGGCTGATGGCTGTCACATGGTACAGGGGGAGTGGAAAAAGACAACTTTTAAAAAATGTCAGAGAAAAAAATCTACTCATTTGAAGTTCCGACTAAGTGCTATTGCATTGTCTTGTTATCTTGCATTTGTTCATTATGCAAATCTACTGTGTTGACTGGTCCTTTTAAAGGGATAAGAAACCCAAAAATGTTCTTTTGTGATTCAGACAGAACCATTTTAATAAAGTTTCCAATTTACCTTCTATATCAAATTTTGCTTTGTTCCCATGATATTCGTTTTTGAAGAGATACCTAGGTAGGCATTCGGAGCACTACATTGAAGGAAATAGTGCTGATATCTAGTGCTCTTGCCAAATGGCTAACATTCTTGTAAAACTGTTGTCAATATATAGTGCTCCAGACATGTACACGCTCCTAATCTTATGTACCTTCTATTCAACAAAAAGATACAAATAGAACAAAGAAAAATTGATAATAAAAGTAAATCAGAAAGTTGTTTAAAATCACATGCTCTACTCTAAATACTGAGGAGAATAAAATTGAGGTTTCATATCCCTTTAACATCCTACTGCCATCCTAGTATCCTGAAGCCACCAAACAAAACCATTTATAAAAAAAAAAAAAAAAACATAACCAGATACCAGTGTTATCTCTAATGCACTGTAATATTTGTGAGCAGCATGGCTGCCTGACGCGCGTTTCACCATTAACCTTTATCAAGAGAATAAACTGGTGTAGGTATGTATAAAAGTTGAATACTAATGAACACTTTTTTTTTTTTTTTTTTTTATTTTAGTAATCTTTAATTTTTGCCAAATAAAGCAATAATATATGTGACTAGTCAATATTGTAGACATTGTACCTGGAAACACAGGATAAAGTATTGTCTGGAATAGGTAGCAGAACCTTTTTTTTTTTTTTGGTCATTGTTAAAGGGACACGCAAGTCAAAATGAACCTCATAATGACCAAGGATGTACAAGTTACGTTCCTACCAAAAACGGTTGTTAGCAACCAATGATGTACAAGGTACATTGGTGATCGCTTTCAGGGTATTGCAGCAAATGCCTTGATATTGAGGCATTGTGCAATACCCTCTGGTAAGCAAACCGATGCAGAGAGAGTGCCAATCGTTGGTGGCGTGGGAGGGATAGAAGGGAGGTGGGTGGGTGGGCGGCCTGTCACTTAGAGGAGGATGGGATGTTGTGTGTGAGGGGTGGTAGGGGGGCATAGAGGAGTGGCTGGGTCGCTACACTATGGAAAACAGTTTGTGAGTGGGACGGATGAAGAGGGGGAGATAAATGTTGGTAAAATCAATCTGGAAGGGGGGAAGGTGTAAGATATTGAGGGGGGCAGCTACACTACGGACAAAATGGGGGTAAAAAAATAAAATAAAAAATTGAGCCCAATTTTACTGCAAATTGGGTACTGGCAGACAGCTGCCAGTACCTAAGATGGCCGCAAATAGAAGAGGGGGGTTAGGGGGGAGCCTACACTGCAGAAACTATCTTTTATTATAGTGCTGGCAGACTTTCTGCCAGTACTTAAGATGGTGGTGACCATTGGTGGGGGTGGGGAGGGAAGAGAGCTTTCTGACAGGGATTAGAGTGGCATCGGGGGGTGGGATGTGTCAGGTGGGGGTTAAATCTATACACTAAAGCTAAAATTAACCCTACAGGCTATCTAATAACCCCTTCACAGCTGGGCATAATACAAGTGTGGTGCACAGCTGCATTTAGCGGCCTTCTAATCTACCAATACTGCAATGCCAAAGCCATATATGTCTATGTCTGAACAAAGGGATCCCAGAGAAGCATTTACAGCCATTTGTGCCATAATTTTGCATGCTGTTTGTAAATAATTTCAGTGAGGTACCTAAAATTGTGAAAAAGAGAACATTTTTATTATTTTTTTATCGCATTTGGCGGTGAAATGATGGCATGAAATATATCAAAATGGGCCTAGATAAATACTTTGGGTTTGTCTACTAAAAAAATATATACATGTGAAGGGTTATTCAGGGATTCCTGACAGATATCAGTGATACAATGTAACTAATTTTGAGAAAAAAAATGGTTTGGAAATAGTAAAGTGCTACTTGTACTTATTGCCCTATAACTTGCAAAGAACATGTAAGCATTGGGTATTTATAAATTTAGGACAAAAATTTAGAAACTAATTTAGCATGGGTGTGTTGTAGATGTGTAATTGATTTTTGGGGTCAAAGTTAGAAAAAGTGTTGTTGTTTTTTTTTTTTTTTATATAGTAAATTTATGATCTAAAAATAATAAATGGTATCTTTTAGAAATTCAATTTAATGGCGAGAGAAACTGTATATAATATGTGTGGGTACAGTAAATGAGTAAGAGGAAAATTACAGCTAAACACATTGAAAATGGTCCTGGTCACTAAGGGGGTTAAACTTTTATGATTCAGATAGAGCATGCAATTTTAAACAACTTAAAAATTTACTAACAAAATGTACACAATCCTTGTTATTAGGGTTGCACCGATACCGATACCAAGTATTTGCATGAGTACTTGTACTCGTGCAAATGCACCGATACTTAAACCGCTACCTCCGCTTCCTACCCATATGCTATCTTGTGGCATTTTTTTCAAACTGCATGTTCCCATTTCATTTTAAACTGGAGTGGAGACTAAACTAAAAATTGTTTACTACTGTTCTGCCAATACAAATTGCTGTTATTTGTATTATTGTAGGAGAGATCACTGTACCTCGTTCAGACAAACCCCTGAAGTACTGGGCAGTTAATAAAGATATTTCCAGCTCTGGCTAAAATGGCCCAAAAATATCTTTCTGCCCCATGCAGTAGTGTGGAAAGTGAAATACTGTTCAACTTCAAACCTCCATACAAATGTCAAATTGATGTTATATAACAGCCCTACAACCCAATTGCATCATCCCTTTAAATTTAATATTTTATTGTAATATTTTTTATTATAAACATGTTCAGTGAACTTTGTGACAAATAAAACTGTTTTATTATTTCATAATATCTTTTGAATTACAGTCCTCTATAATTATAAAGAAGGAATCTTAAATAATTATTATTATTACTGTATTGTGCTTGGTAAAATGTCACATGACATTAAAAAAACTGTATCGGTAATTAGTATCGGCGAGTATTTGAAAACAAGTATCGGTACTTGTACTTGGTCATAAAAAAATGGTATCGGTGCAACCCTACTTTTTATATTTACTACTGAGCATGTGCAAGACTTTACAGACTATACCAATATGCATTTGTGATTGGCTGATGGCTGTCACGTGATACACGGGGAGTAGAAATAGACATAACTTTGAAATGTGTCAAATGCTATTGCCTTGCCTTTTCTTCATGCATTTGTTGATTATGCAAATCTACTGTATTAACTGGTCCTTTAAGTTTTGCTAAATCATTGATATAAATATTAAAATGCTGAGAATGATCAGTATACTTAGAGACATAAGAAGATAACGCAAAATGATGGTAGTTGTGGGATCCTGACTCTTGGGATTTGTCGTGTCCTGAGCTATATGTTTATAATGTTATTAGGTAGCTGGTTAAAGGGCCACTAAGCCTAGCAATAATGTTATATAATTCTCGCACATATTTAACCCTTCACTTTAGAAATCTGGCGCTAAGCTAATGTTATATAATTCTGCACTATGTGCAGAATTATATAACGTTATTTTCTAGGTTTACTGGCCCTTTAAGAAACTGATTTTTGAAGGCAAATCTTTAGAGAAAGTTTAGTTGTTTAAATGAACAGTTTTTTTTCAGAAGAATTGTCAGGAACCAATGTTCTTAAAGGGACAGTCTAGGCCAAAATAAACTTTCATGATTCAGATAGAGCATGTAATTTTTAACAATTTTCCAATTTACTTTTATCACCAATTTTGCTTTGTTCTCTTGGTATTCTTAGTATGAAAGCTTAACCTAGGAGGTTCATATGCTAATTCTTAGACCTTGAAGCCCACCTCTTTCAGATTGCATTTTAACAGTTTTTCACCACTAGAGGGTGTTAGTTCACGTATTTCATATAGATAACACTGTGCTCGTGCACGAGAAGTTATCTGGGAGCAGGCACTGATTGGCTAGACTGCAAGTCTGTCATAAGAACTGAAAAAAAGGGGCAGTTTGCAGAGGCTTAGATACAAGATAATCACAGAGGTTAAAAGATAATTATTATAACTGTGTTGGTTATGCAAAAACTGGGAAATGGGTAGTAAAGGGATTATCTATCTTATAAAAAAATAAAAATTCTGGTGTAGACTGTCCCTTTAAATGTGGAATTTTCATAATGCAAACTGAGACAGTCCTGTATTTTAACAGTGAGAGTAAAAAATTAATTGCCATAATTTAAGTTTTCTTCACATGGGAAAAGCAAAATAAAATGTTACACTAATGTACCTATTTAACAAAAATCTAATTTTAATAGTCTGTGTTGTCCCCACCAGACATTGCATCCAAGCGCACTTGAAAAAAAATACCTTGATTTCTATTTTTCTATTAAATGTTTACTACAAAAGTTTTTTTTTTGTGAGAATGGAAGCACAGTTTTTAAAGGATTCCATAACTTTTAATTTTTAGTTATCAAAATATTATCACAAATGTATCTCAAAAAACTCAAATATCAAACTTACCCACTTTGACCTGTAAAAACGAGCATTAGAAGCAGAATAGAATTGTAGATTAGATTTAGAAAAATACGTCATTGAAGCCAAACCCCGTTTATGGTGCCTTCAATACAAAAATTAGCGTCCAATCACACTGCGATTTCGTGCATATCATTATCACTTGTTTTCGTCACCCCGGCGCATGCACAATACGATACGGGCATTCGGGCAGGCGCAGATTTCGGCTTCGATGTCTCACTTACCCAAACCAAACTACTGTACAACGCATGCGCTGTGCAAAATGCGATCAATTGAATAGGTAGTCCTATTCACACTGGATACGGCTTGTTTATGAGCTATTTTTATACATTAAAGTTGATTGCAATTTTATTTCTAAGTAGTAATTCTCAAAAAGTATATCAAAAGTAAGCAATACTAATGAGAGCGCATTAAAAGATAACACTATTCCTAATTTCAATGTTTGCAAATGCATTAATATAATTTATAAATAAGTAGTAATACAATTAACTTATATAAACAAGAAATCTATGTAAAAATATTAGGGGTTTCATTCACAATTATGCCCCCAGTCAAATAATTAGTTTATTTAATGCTCGTTATTGTAAGAGTTATTCTCGCAGCTTAGCGTAACGTTCTTACCTGGTCTATTCCGCTGTCACATCTGTTTGCACATATCGATTAAGGTAGTCTGCGGTTTCAATGGAAGGTGACGTATTGGATGACGTGTAAACAAGATTGTGCATGCGCAATACGCACAAAGTCAGACATCTTGATAACTCAGGTTATCGTGAATGATTCGTTCATGAAAATGTATCTTATAACGATGGGTTTGGAAATCAATACATTTTTGCAGCAGAATATCTATATAACGGTAATAATCTGACACGCAATGCTAATTACAAATATCATTATTAATATGGATAGAGAGATTTAAGCTAACTTTTTTGCATCGTTTAGTGTCCCTTTAAAGGACCCCTCAATTTAAATGCAATGCCCAATTAAATATTTAATTATGCATAGTGAAAATGCTTTGCTGTGTGGTTTTGATATTTATTAAAACCAATAATGTTTTTGTCTAAGTGAGAACTTCAAATCTAGCATGAACATATTTTTTTTTTCTTTGCCATTTAGTTACTTTATTTATATTATTTTTTGAAGATGATTAAATAATGGTACTCAAACCTAGAACATATTCTGTAAGCTATATAAACACTCATTATACTTTTGTGCAGAGGTTTTGAATACTAACTTAGCGCTAAAGCAATTTGAAAAAAAGGCTACATTTGCCTTTTTCCTTAAAGGGACAGTATACACTCATTTTCATATAACTGCATGTAATAGACACTACTACAAAGAATAAGATGCACAGATACTGATATAAAAATCCAGTATAAAACTGCTTAAAACTTACTTAGAAGCTCTCAGTTTAGCTCTGTTGAAAATGTAGCTGGAAAGCCCACTGCAAGTGGGAAATAAGACACTCCCCCCTCCCCCTTCTTTTGCATATGAAAAGACCCTTTACACAAACAGGAGCAACCTGGAGAAGGTAGCTGACGGTTTTTCTCATAAAACTTTGGGGCTTGGTTAGGAGTCTGAAAATCAGAGCAATGTTATTTAAAAATAAGCAAAACTATACATTAAAAAAAAACAAAAAAAACTTTATGGGCTATATAAATAAATCATCTACAAAACATTTATGCAAACAAAAAAATAAGTGTATAATGTCCCTTTAAAGGGACAGTGTATACCAATTTCCATATAACTGCATGTAATATACACTACTTTAAAGAAGAATATGCACAGATACTGATCTAAAATCCAGTAAAAAAAACTTTTTTAAAAACTTACTCCCAGTTTAGCACTGTTGTTGAGGTTAGGCTGGGACACACCCAGTGAAAGAAGCTTGAAAAGCAAGAAGAGCAGACCCCGTCCCTGCATAGGAAAAAAAAATGATTACACAGACAGGAGCAGCAGGATTCTGTAGACTTGAGTCTACATCCGCACTTTGGGGCTTATTTAGGAGTCTGAAAATCAGCACAATGTTATTAAAAAATAAGCAAAACATTTTCACAAAAACACTCCCAGATGGGCTATATAAATGCATAATCTACAAAACATTTATGCAAATAAAAATCTAGTGTGCAATGTTCCTTTTACCAGTCAGTGGCTAAATACTTTTTCAGATCTGCACTTGGAGTATCGTTAGAGGTGCTGATCTCACCATCTGTTTATTTAAATAAATAAATAAATAAAAAAGTAAATTCAAGTTTTTTTTTTTTTTTTTTTTTTTTTTTTTTTAAATACTGCAGTCTACACTGCAAAGTTGCTTGCAGTAGTATATTTAGCTGGAGATCTCTTTGTAGTGGAAGACATTTCGGATGAGCTTTGACACAACTATTAAAAATAAAGAGCCACAAAGGTATTAGTCTTGAATTACGTATCCAGTATAGCTAGAAAATAAGGTTTCAAAGGGATTGTTTTGGTAGAGAGGGCTTTTTTTAGAGCTTTTCACAGTCCGTAACAGAAACAAAAGATATGTGTTGAAAGAGAAAGCAAACCCATGGTTCAGTTTTTGATAGTATCTACCTAATGTGTTTGAAAGCAGTTGTTCACTGTTCATAATAAGTGCAGCTGACAATGTCATATAATTTGAAACTAATTAACTTTTTTTTTCAAGTCACTTTGAGAATTTAGATATATCCACTGTTTCTTAAAATAATGTAATTCATAACCCAAGGGTTTACAACCTTATTATATCTTTTATATATTAGCTGAGTGCAACCAGCAGTTAAAATTAATCCTCCCAAATTGATCTGGTTATTTACATTGTATGATGATATATGCATATACGTTTTATTATTTCTATACTGTTTGATTTTTGACCTTTAGGATATAAGTACAGATGAATTCCCTCTGCTTGTTCAAAGAAGCAACAATCATTTTTTTTTTTTTTAAATCAGCACATGTTGCTGTCCTCCATGATGCTGACATTTTGATCACAATCCATAAATCCTCATTATGTATTAGAAGGGACTAGAGATCCCTTCTCATTATGGTATCCCTGGTGATGATGTCCTAAGCAATAAGGAAGTACTGAAAGGCGGAACCACTTATGCTGTAGATAAGAACTCACAACACAGAGTTGTACGTGGTTGCCGAATTAGTAATGTCTACCCTTTTAAAATGTAATCAAATGTCCTGCATTATACCATGGTGTTTTTTGCTTGTTTTTATTTTAAATAGGAACTGGCTCTTTTAGCACTCTGTTGCCACACTTTTTTGGAAACTTCTAATTATTAAGTTTCAGGTGGTTTTTTGTTTTTGTTTTGTTTTTTCCCCCAGCCACACCCTTTGCTAATAGTTCCATAGAATATAACACATGGCTATGAAATCTCCATATACTTAAGAGCTCAATTACTTTAAACACGACACTGTCATAGGATACCACTTTTGCCACAAGTCAGTTAGTGAAATGAAAACGCTACTAGATCTGCCCCGGTTAACGGTAACTACTATTATTGTGAAATATCTAGATACAAAAAAAAGTCCAGCTATGAAGTGGTAGACCACGTAAACTTAGGTGATTTTCATGTGCTAATCCTGGGGTGCCTACACTTTTTTTTGTGTTGGAAACTACTTTTCAAATGACCAGCTCAACGAGTTCTACCCACTAAAAATGGGTCGACTCCTCAGCTTTACATTCCTGCTTTTTAAAAATAATAAAGATACTAAGAGAATGAACATAAAAATATAATAGGAGTAAATTAGAAAGTTTTTAAAATTGCATGTTCTATATCTGAATTATGAGAAAAAATAAAATGTGTGTTTTATATCCCTTTAAGGTTGCATGATTTAGGAACACATGGATGTGCAAAAGCATAAAGATACAACAGATTAATCCTGACGACAAAAGTATCACTGACTTTAATTTGGGTTAACAGGAGCAACCCCTTGTGCTATGTTACAAAACGCTGCATTCAAATTACTGCCACTGACCCCCTTTACTTTGCGCAGTGGGCTTGGCCTGATATGACTCAGTGAGACTTAGACAAATTTAAAAAGTGTGCCATGTAGACCATTTCTTACCGGGTCAACACCTTCATTTGCCAGACGTCAATCAGACTTCTTCCTTTAGCATAGCACAGCAGCCTCCGTCTTTACTTTTTCTATATTTTGATTCCTACCCTCCTAACTATACTATATCGCCATATCCATTGGGAGAGTACTCACTCAAACCATGCTTTTGATGGGCCAATTGTGTTTTCGTTCAAGATTCATTTACATTGATTGGTTGAAATCGATGTCCCTGAAGATTTAATCCTGTAGCACTTTTCATGTCCGACCATCCGATTGTTTAATGACCCGCCCCTTCACACACTGCGGTAGAAAAAGCGGTATCCCTAGCAACCATATTTTTCTCACGCCCCAGTTTTGAGACCACATAACTTGACCACATCATTTTGATCACATCGGCCGCAATCTACCAGCAGTGCCTTCGCAATCTACTGGTACATCTCGATCTACCTATTGGGCACCCCTGTGCTAAGCACTTTAGCATTTGGCGGTCCTGCTCTCTATCATCTGTTGCATCACTCAATGCAGAGTTCCTAACTGCCTCAAGAAGCAACATCAGCACAAGAATCATGTGTCTAAAATGGGTTTCCTTAGCCAAACAGTTGTATAAAAGCCAACAGCCGATGCTTGACATTGAGCATTTTGGAGTGGTGTATATGTATGTATGTGTATATATGTATAAATGTGTGTGTATATATATATATATATATATATATATATATATATATATATATATATATATATATATATATATATATATATGTACAATGCTTTGCAAAAGTATTCACCCCCCTTGGCATTTTTCGTGTTGTGTTACCTCACAACTTGGAATTAACATGGATTGTTTGAGGATTTGCATCATTTAATTTACAGAACATGCCCTCTACTTTGAAGATGTTTTTTTTTTTTTTTTTTTTTTTTTTGTGTGAAGAAAAACAACAAATAGGACAAAATAACAGAAAAAGTCAATGTGCATAACTATTCACCCCCCTAAAGTCAATACTTTGTAAAGCCACCTTTTGCGGCAATCACACATCCAAGTCGCTTTGGATAAGTCTCTCTATGAGCTTGCCACATCTTACCACTGGGATTTTTGCCCATTCCTCCTTGCAAAACTGCTCCACCTCCTTCAAGTTGGATGGTTTGTGCTTGTGAACAGCAATCTTTGACTAGGCCATTCCAACACATTTACATGTTTCCCCTTAAACCACTCAAGTGTTGCTTTAGCAGTGTGTTTGGGGTCATTGTCCTGCTGGAAGGTGAACCTCTGTCCTAGCCTCAAATCACGCACAGAGTGGTACAGGATCTGCTCAAGAATATCCCTGTATTTAGCACCATCCATCTTTCCCTCAACTCTGACCAGTTTCCCAGTCCAGGCTGCGAAAACATCCCCACAGCATGATGCTGCCACCACCGTGTTTCACTGTATGGATGGTGTTCTTTGGGTGATTTGATGTGTTGGGTTTGTGCCAGACATTGCGTTTTCTTTGATGGCCGAAAAGTTCAATTTTAGTCTCATCAGACCAGAGCACCTTCTTCCATACATTTTGGGAGTCTCCCACATGCCTTTTCACAAACTCAAAACGTGCCATTTTTGTTTTTTGCTGAAAATAATGGCTTTCTTCTGGCCACTCTGCCATAAAGCCCAACTCTATGGAGCGTACGGCTTATTGTCGTCCTATGTACAGATACTCCAGTCTCTGCTGTGGAACTCTGCAGCTCCTTCAGGGTTACCCTAGGTCTCTGTGCTGCCTCTCTCATTAATGCCCTCCTTGCCCGGTCCGTGAGTTTTGGTGGGCGGCCGTCTCTTGGCAGGTTTGCTGTTGTGCCATGTTCTTTCCATTTGGTTATGATAGATTTGATGGTGCTCCTGGGGATCATCAAAGATTTGGATATTTTTTTATAACCTAAGCCTGACTTGTACTTCTCAACAACATTGTCCCTTACTTGTTTGGAGAGTTCCTTGGTCTTGATGGCAGTGTTTGGTTAGTGGTGCCTCTTGCTTAGGTGTTGCAGCCTCTGGGGCCTTTCAAAAAAGGTGTGTAATTGTATATGTAATGAAAGATCATGTGACACTTAGATTGCACACAGGTGAACGTCATTTCACTAATTATGTGACTTCTGAAGATCCAGAGCTTTTTATGGGCTTCATAACAAAGGGGGTGAATACATACGCACATGCCAATTTTCTGTTTTCTATTTCTAAAAAATAGTTGTATGTGTATATATATGTGTGCGTATGTGTGTGTGTGTATATGTGTGTATGTATATATATATATATATATCTCAAAATAACAAGAGTATTGCATTGAGCAATGATACTTTTTTTATTGGACTAACTATACATTTATAAGTTGACAAGCTTTCGGAAGAGTTCCTTCCTTTATCAAGTCTGAAGCAATACTCATATATATATATACACAAGATCTTTATAACCAAGTAAAATTTGTATTTCAAAGCTGCAAGCCCTAGAAAGGATCCAGCCACCCCAAGCTAAACTTTAGCTGTGGTGGTTGTAGCTGGCCGAAGGATGTCCGGTGTACCCAAGAGTGTCTTGGGGAGTCTAAACCAGGGCGCCAGGACTTCATTTTAAAGCACCAATTGGTTCCTGGCGCTTGGCTTTGTCAAGCCCTACTATTTTTTGTAGGAATTTCAAGGTGGTGCAAAGTGACAAAACTATTTTCTTTTAATTTAAGATTTTCTTTTAATTTAAGTAAATGTGTATAGTTTACTGAATAATATAGCTATAACATATAAAATCCTGGTTGGGATGACACTAACAAATCCTTTGCATCAATTCCAGCTTGACACATTTCAGCTCTCATTAGTGCTAAATGCACAGATGTTCTGAAGAACAGATTATGGAGCAAACTACTAACCCAAAAGGTGGTTTCTTGGAAGGTATTTTACCTGAATCTGAGAATTGTGGACCTTCCCCCAGTTAAGTAGAGTTCTTTGATTGGGTTGATGGACCTTGCATTGTGCTTATATTTGGATCAAAGTTTCTGGTCTTCATAGTTGTACATCTGAGACATTGTATGCATGCTGTTTTGCTGACTCCGTGTTTTGGCTTTTTACTGTTTAAATTTTTGGGTGTGCACTTTGTGTGTGTTTATGATAGCTCTAAACAAAGGGACTCGATCTGTGGCTGCTTCAGCATTTGCTTTCCAAATTCACAAAAATATGCTACTCCTAATTGCTTCTTTTACTGTTGTCGATAATTGTTTTATTGCAGCTATGGAGGACTGGAGTGGGATACATTTCCTTTATGATATAGCTGGATTGCCTTGATATATGAAAGTGCAGGGATTGTTAAATTTCTTCAAAATTAAGGAGCCAACCCATAAATTTAGGAGCCAGCAGCTTATGGCCATCCTTATGAGAAACACACACATTTATATTTTATATAGTATAATATGTGCATGTATTGTTTGACGGGAGCCCTGTGCATTGCTTGGCCGCTTGACCATGTTACTGACAGCTCTGGCTGACAAGAGTGACATTATTTGCCCCTACCCACCCCCATGTGTCACATCATTGGTAAACAGGTTTTGCAGGAGGTATTAGAGGGAGGGCTTGGCCAAAGTTAGAATTGCATTTCACACCTGCTAGTCTTAGAAAGGATCCACCTGCACTAAGGTAAATTTAAGGTGCAGCTGGCGGGGGGGCACCCATGGGTATCTTGGGGGGCAGGACACCATGTCCTAATTTTAATACTCCAGTGGCTCCCTTGGTACCTAGGTTTGTCGAGCTCTTTGATAGTGGTCTCATTTTTGCCTGGCTTATTGATGGTTGGATACAGTGTTTTTGTTGGTTTCTGTGGACATAGGCTCCACTGACATATCTAGTTTTACTCGATTTACAATTCTCCCTTGTCTTCAAGTATTACTACCTAAAATATTATTATTTTCTTTGGAGTTATGAGTACACAAAGCTACCCTACTAGTAAGTTGCTGGGCTATTCTTATAAAAGAGGTTGACCGTTACCTAATTTATTGAATTCATAACTGTTTAGAGCAGGGCTCGACAAACCCAGGAGCCTGTGAGCCACTGGCTCCTAGAATTTTACCCCTGGCTCCTAACTTTTTGGGTTATTCTCCATATATCTAAATATTCTTACTGGCTCCTAATTTTTTAACATATTCGTCAAGCACTGGTTTAGAGTACAAAACTATAGATAATGGGAAGGTTATCATTAGGTGTTGCTGTTTTTATTTCTAATGTAACATTTTTCTACTTTACATTAGAGCTAGTGTATTCCTCCATGTGTTCCATTTTGATCTTCAGGTCAAGTATTATCTTTATATAGGTCTTCAAGTATGTACTATGGGGGCAGTGTTGCTTATACAATGTGTAAGCTGGCGGGGAGCATAACATCTGATATTATTATTGGTAGGATATAGAAAAAATGTGTAGAGAAAAATGGATATAACAGAGCACTCAAATAGTACTAATAGTAAATAGTTCTGTATGATGAGTTTGCAGGATTGGGTAGTATATAAAACGTAACTTTTAATATTTGTTGAAATTAAAATATATTGTGACAAACATTCACACAATCAGGTGTATATAAAAACATTTAAAATAAATGACAAATGCTGAGATACCGGGTAGTAACCATCTACAGTGTGTTAAGTGGGTAGGTCTGGCAAGGAAGCACCATAAAATGCTCACGGATTGCACGGTTGCTAGTCTAAAAAGAGAGGATTGACCTCACACAAAATTAACTGACTGGTGCAATACTGGAGTGGTGCTATCACTTGTCAGAATCCCACACGATTGAATTAGCTTAAATTAAATTACACTCAAACTCCTATAATTATTTCTCAAAGGCTTTCTCAAAGCCTTTGAGAAAGCCACGGACGTGGCGAAATGCGCATCAGGCGCTCTGACAAATGCTGAGTGTTTATTTGTTAGTGTGTTAAATACTGCAATAGTGACAATAGATATTAACATACAAGTTATTTCGTTGGTATCTGTTTCTGGCTGTTGAGTTGTGAATAGGCTCACTACAGCCCAGTATAATTATAGGAGTTTGAGTGTAATTTAATTTAAGCTAATTCAATCGTGTGGGATTCTGACAAGTGATAGCACCGCTCCAGTATTGCACCAGTCAGTTAATTTTGTGTGAGGTCAATCCTCTCTTTTTAGACTAGCAACCGTGCAATCCGTGAGCATTTTATGGTGCTTCCTTGCCAGACCTACCCACTTAACACACTGTAGATGGTTACTACCCGGTATCTCAGCATTTGTCATTTATTTTAAATGTTTTTATATACACCTGATTGTGTGAATGTTTGTCACAATATATTTTAATTTCAACAAATATTAAAAGTTACGTTTTATATACTACCCAATCCTGCAAACTCATCATACAGAACTATTTACTATTAGTACTATTTGAGTGCTCTGTTATATCCATTTTTCTCTACACATTTTTTCTATGTTTATCCAGGATATTGAGCACCCCCCACCCTATTAATTAGTAAAAAGGAAAAACTTTTTTCCTCCTGTTTATTAGGTATAATTATGTTGGGGATCTAATATGTATTATATTTCTATAGTATCTCACTACTTTAATTTCTAAAACTGTTTATTGGTAGGATAGCCTATGATTTTATTATTATTAGAATTATTATTTTTCTGCTACATTACACAGTTTGTATGTAATGATACATCTGGTATATTCATTATGTACTGCTAGTGTTTCTACATCTAATAACTTCTAGTTTAATAGCAGAATCGTTAGATATCTATGTATAGATTTGTTATATATCATTGCATAGCAAATAGTCATAGGCGTGCACAGCCTATTGCATTAGGGTGTGCACCCAAATGCACGCATGCACGCTCGCACACACACACATATATATCTCACAGTATCTCACAAAAGTGAGTACACCCCTCACATTTTTGTAAATATTTTATTATATATTTTCATGTGACAACACTGAAGAAATGACACTTTGCTACAATGTAAAGTAATGAGTGTGCAGCCTGTATAACAGTGCAGATTTTCTGTCCCCTCAAACTAATTCAACACAGCCATTAATGTCTAAACAGTTGGCAACAAAAGTGAGTACACCCCTAAGTGGAAATACCCAAATTGGGCCCAATTAGCCATTTTCCCTCCCTGGTACCATGTGACTTGTTAGTGTTACAAGGTCTCAGGTGTGAATGGGGAGCCGGTGTGTTAAATTTGGTGTTATCACTCTCACACTCTCATACTGGTCACTGGAATGTCAACATGGCACCTCATGGCAAAGAACTCTCTAAGGATCTGAAAAAAATGCCTTGAAACTGAGCTGCAGCACGATAGGCAAGACCATACAGCGGTTTCACAGGACAGGTTCCACATGCTCAGCGTCCTATCCAGAGGATGTCTTTGGGAAATAGACGTATGAGTGCTGCCAGCATTGCTGCAGAGGTTGAAGGGGTGGGGGGTCAGCCTGTCAGTGCTCAGACCATACGCCGTGTTGGTTGCAACTAACAGGTAGGCACCTGCTGAGGTGTAGAGGTGATCTGCTGTTTTTAAAACTTCTGTTCTCTCTGCACTTAAGAAATAAAATAAAGGGAGTAAAAAAGTTACCGTTTAAAAATTAAAGTGACAGTAACGTTTTTTATGTTTTGACTTTTTATCAAAAAACTTAAGCTTTCTATTCATAAATTGTCTTATTGTGAGTCAGAATGGACCAAGAGGCTCTGCAAAATGCCACTTGTTCTTTGTGTTTTGATGCCAATGTGGAACCACCAATCCCTTTCTGTTCTTTATGTATTGAGAGGACTTTAAACTATAGGGATAGACTTTTTTTTTCTGAACCGACATTTTCCAAGGAGGATGCTGTTCAGGAATCAAATGACAATGGTAAATTTATGCCGCAGCTTTCTCCTCAAGCGTCCCAAATTTTACCGCCCTCACATGCAGTGCCCTGCGCTTCCTCTATAACTTCTTCTGGAGTTACTTTACAAGACATTGCTTCTCTCATGTCTTCTGCAGTTTCTGATGCGTTGTCTGCTTTTCCAATGTTGCAGGGAAAGTGTAAGAGGAAAATCAGACATTCAGTAAGCGAGGTTTCTGACGCAGTTGTTGCTATTTCGAATGCCCCCTCCCAGAAGCCTGAGGAGGAGGAGGATACCTTAGTAGCATCTGATGGTGAAATTTCAGATTCTGACAGTGTAATTCCTCTTGCTGATACTGAAGTTGTATCTTTCAGGTTTAAGCTAGAACACCTCCGTCTGTTACTCAAGGAGGTTTTAGCTACTTTGGACGGCAGTGACACCATGGTCATAGTCAATCCTAAGAAATCCAGTAAGCTAAACAAATATTTTGATCTACCTTCCTCGGTGGAGGTTTTTCCTGTGCCAGATAGAGCTACTGAGATCATTGCTAAGGAATGGGAGAGACCGGGTATCCTTTTTTCCCCATCTCCTATATTTAAAAAGATGTTTCCCATAGTGGACTTTATCAGGGAGTCTTGGCAAACAGTACCCAAGGTGGAAGGGGCAGTTTCCACTCTGACCAAGAGATCTACTATACCCATAGAGGATAATTGTGCCTTTAAGGATCCTATGGATACAAAATTAGAGGGGTTACTCAAGAAGATATATGTACACTAGGGGTTACAATGGCAACCTGCTGTGTGCATTGCTACCGTCACTAGCGCGGCAGCATATTGGTTTGATGCGTTGTCTGATGCTATTAGGACAGACACTCCCCTTGATGAGATTCAGGATAGGATAAAGTTCTTAAGTTAGCTAATTCCTTTATTACTGATGCTTCCCTACAGGTTATAAAACTAGGAGCAAAAATATCAGCCTGCAGAGCCTTATGGTTAAAACCTTGGTCTGCGGATGTGTCATCTAAGTCTAAACTTTTGGCAATTCCTTACAAGGGAAAGACCTCGTTTGGGCCTGAATTAACAGAAATAATCTCTGATATTACGGGAGGAAAGGGTCATCTTCTCCCTCAGGATAAGTGAAACAAGCAAAAGGGACGTCAGTAATTTTCGTTCCTTTCGAAATTTTAAAGGGAAATTCTTCCTCTTCCAAGCAAGATCAGTCTAAACCTTCCTGGAGACCCATTCAGTCTTGGAATAAGGGAAAACAATCCAAGAAGCCTGCTATTGAATCAAAGACAGCATGAAGGTCCTGCCCCGATCCGGGACCGGATCTTGTAGGGGGCAGGCTTTCATTCTACGCTCAGGCTTGGGTTCGAGATGTTTAGGATCCCTGGGCAGTGGACATAGTGTCCCAGGGATACAAACTCGAGTTCAAAAGTTGTCCTCCCAGAGGCAGGTTTCTGCTTTCAAGATTATCTGTAGACCAGACAAAAAGAGAGGCGTTCTTACTCTGTGTAAGAGACCTCCTCGACCTGGGAGTAATAGTTCCTGTTCCGATGCATTATTATTATATTATTCCAATCTGTTCGTGGTTCCCCAAAAAGAGGGAACCTTCAGGCCGATTTTTAGATCTCAAGAGTCTAAACAAATATCTCAGAGTGCCGTCCTTCAAGATGGAAACTCTTCTTTCCATTCTTCCTTTTGTCCAAGAGGGTCAATTTATGAAAACAGTGGATTTAAAGGACACGTACCTGCATGTTCCCATCCACAGGGATCATTACAGGTTTCTAAGGTTTGCCTTTCTAGACAAACACTTCCAATTCGTGGCTCTTCCTTTTGGCCTTGCCACAGCTCCCAGAATTTTCTCAAAGGTTCTGGGATCTCTGTTGGCAGTTCTCTGATTACCCGGCATTGCAGTGGCACCATATCTGGACGACATCCTGGTCCAGACGCTTTCAAAAAGCAAGGTCCCACACGGAAATGTTATCTTTCCTGCAATCTCACGGATGGAAGGTAAATTTGGAAAAGAGCTCCTTAATTCCAAATACAAGGGTAACTTTCTTGGGAACCATAATATATTCCCTATCAATGAAGATTTCTCTTGTTAAGTGTATCCAGTCCACGGATCATCCATTACTTATGGGTTATTCTCCTTCCCAACAGGAAGTTGCAAGAGGATCACCCACAGCAGAGCTGCTATATAGCTCCTCCCCTAACTGTCATATCCAGTCATTCTCTTGCAAGCCTCAACCAAGATGGAGGTCGTAAGAGGACTGTGGTGTTTTATACTTAGTTTATTCTTCAGTCAAAAGTTTGTTATTTTTAAATGGTGCCGGAGTGTACTGTTTATCTCAGGCAGTATTTAGAAGAAGAATCTGCCTGCGTTTTCTATGATCTTAGCAGAAGTAACTAAGATCCATGGCTGTTCTCACATATTCTGAGGAGTGAGGTAACTTCAGAGGGGGAATGGCGTGCAGGTTTTCCTGCAATAAGGTATGTGCAGTTAATATTTTTCTAGGGATGGAATTTGCTAGAAAATGCTGCTGATACCGAACTAATGTAAGTAAAGCCTTAAATGCAGTGAGAGCTACTGGTATCAGGCTTATTAATAGAGATACATACTCTTATAAAAATGTAATATAAAACGTTTGCTGGCATGTTTAATCGTTTTTATATGTATTTGGTGATAAAACTTATTGGGGCCTAGTTTTTTTTCCACATGGCTGGCTTGAATTTGGCCTAGTAACAGTTTTCCTTAGGCTTTCCACTGTTGTAATATGAGTGGGAGGGGCCTTTTTTAGTGCTTTCTGTGCAGCTAAAAATACTGACAGAGACATTCAGTTTCCCTCTGCATGATCCAGGACATCTCTGGAGGGCTCAAAAGGCTTCAAAGTCGTTTTTGAGGGAGGTAAAAAGCCACAGTAGAGCTGTGGCAGTTGTTGTGATTGTTTAAAAAAAAACAAAAAAAAAAAAAAAAACACGTTTTTGTCTTTTATTATTCCAGTTTGGGTATTAAGGGTTTAATCATCCATTTGCAAGTGGGTGCAATGCTCTGCTAACTTGTTACATACACTGTAAAAATGTCCTTAATGTAACTGACTTTTTTCACTGTTATTTCAAATTTTGACAAAATTTGTGTTTCTTAAAGGTGCAGTAACGTTTTTTTATATTGCTTGTAAACTTGTTTAAAGTGTTTTCCAAGCTTGCTAGTCTCATTGCTAGTCTGTTTAAACATGTCTGACACAGAGGAAACTACTTGTTCATTATGTTTGAAAGCCATGGTGGAGCCCCATAGGAGAATGTGTACTAAATGTATTGATTTCACCTTAAACAGTAAAGATCAGTCTTTAACTATAAAAGAAATATCACCAGAAGATTCTGACGAGGGGGAAGTTATGCCGACTAACTCTCCCCACGTGTCAGACCCTTCGCCTCCCGCTCAGGGGATGCACGCTAATATGGCGCCAATTACATCAGGGACGCCCATAGCGATTACCTTGCATGACATGGCTGCAATCATGAATAATACCCTGTCAGAGGTATTATCCAGGTTGCCTGAATTAAGAGGCAAGCGCGATTGCTCTGGGGTTAGGAGAAATACAGAGCGCGCAGATGCTGTAAGGGCCATGTTTAACACTGCGTCACAATATGCAGATCATGAGGACGGAGAGCTTCAGTCTGTGGGTGACATCTCTGATTCGGGGAAACCTGATTCAGAGATTTCTAATTTTAAATTTAAGCTTGAGAACCTCCGTGTGTTGCTTGGGGAGGTATTAGCTGCTCTGAATGACTGTAACACAGTTGCAGTACCAGAGAAATTGTGTAGGCTGGATAAATACTATGCGGTAACGGTGTGTACTGATGTTTTTCCTATACCTAAAAGGCTTACAGAAATTATTAGCAAGGAGTGGGATAGACCGGGTGTGCCTTTTTCCCCACCTCCTATATTTAGAAAAATGTTTCCAATACCGCCACTACACGGGACTTATGGCAGACGGTCCCTAAGGTGGAGGGAGCAGTTTCTACTTTAGCAAAGCGTACTACTATCCCGGTTGAGGACAGTTGTGCTTTTTCAGATCCAATGGATAAAAATTGGAGGGTTACCTTAAGAAAATGTTTATTCAACAAGGTTTTATTTTACAGCCCCTTGCATGCATTGCGCCTGTCACGGCCGCGGCGGCATTCTGGTTTGAGGCCCTGGAAGAGGCCATCCATACAGCTCCATTGACTGAAATTATTGACAAGCTTAGAACACTTAAGCTAGCTAACTCATTTGTTTCTGATGCCATTGTTCATTTGACTAAACTAACGGCTAAGAATTCCGGATTCGCCATCCAAGCGCGTAGGGCGCTATGGCTTAAATCCTGGTCAGCTGACGTGACTTCGAAGTCTGAATTGCTTAATATTCCTTTCAAGGGGCAGACCTTATTCGGGCCTGGTTTGAAGGAAATGATTGCTGACATTACTGGAGGTAAGGGTCACACCCTTCTTTAGGACAGGGCCAAAGCAAAGGCCAAACAGTCTAATTTTCGTGCCTTTCGAAATTTCAAGGCAGGTGCAGCATCAACTTCCTCCGCTTCAAAACAAGAGGGAACTTTTGCTCAATCTAAGCAGGCCTGGAAACCTAACCAGTCCTGGAACAAAGGCAAGCAGGCCAGAAAGCCTGCTGCTGCCTCTAAGACAGCATGAAGGAACGGCCCCCTATCCGGCGACGGATCTAGTAGGGGGCAAACTTTCTCTCTTCGCCCAGGCGTGGGCAAGAGATGTTCAGGATCCCTGGGCATTGGAGATCATATCTCAGGGATATTTTCTGGACTTCAAAGCTTCCCCTCCACAAGGGAGATTTCATCTTTCAAGGCTATCTGCAAATCAGATAAAGAAAGAGGCATTCCTACGCTGTGTGCAAGACCTCCTAGTTATGGGAGTGATCCATCCAGTTCCGCGGACGGAACAAGGACAGGGTTTTTATTCGAATCTGTTTGTGGTTCCCAAAAAAGAGGGAACCTTCAGACCAATTTTGGATCTAAAGATCTTAAACAAATTCCTCAGAGTTCCATCTTTCAAAATGGAAACTATTCGGACCATCCTACCCATGATCCAAGAAGGTCAGTACATGACCACAGTGGACTTAAAGGATGCCTACCTTCACATACCGATTCACAAAGATCATCATCGGTTTCTAAGGTTTGCCTTTCTAAACAGGCATTACCAATTTGTAGCTCTTCCCTTCGGGTTGGCTACAGCCCCGAGAATCTTTACTAAGGTTCTGGGCTCACTTCTGGCGGTTCTAAGACGGCGAGGCATAGCGGTGGCTCTGTATCTAGACGACATCATGATGCAGGCGTCAAGCTTTCAAGTTGCCAAGTCTCATACAGAGATAGTTCTGGCATTTCTGAGGTCGCACGGGTGGAAAGTGAACGAGGAAAAGAGTTCTCTATCCCCACTCACAAGAGTCTCCTTCTTAGGGACTCTTTTATAGATTCTGTAGAAATTAAAATTTACCTGACGGAGTCCAGGTTATCAAAACTTCTAAATGCTTGCCGTGTTCTTCACTCCATTCCGCGCCCTTCGGTAGCTCAGTGTATGGAGGTAATCGGCTTAATGGTAGCGGCAATGGACATAGTGCCATTTGCGCGCCTTCATCTCAGACCGCTGCAATTATGCATGCTGAGTCAGTGGAATGGGGATTACACAGATTTGTCCCCTCTGCTAAATCTGGATCAAGGGACCAGAGATTCTCTTCTCTGGTGGTTGTCTGTCTCGGGTACACCTGTCCAAGGGTATGACCTTTCGCAGGCCAGATTGGACAATTGTAACAACAGATGCCAGCCTTCTAGGTTGGGGTGCAGTCTGGAATTCCCTGAAGGCACAGGGATCGTGGACTCAGGAGGAGAAACTCCTTCCAATAAATATTCTGGAGTTAAGAGCGATATTCAATGCTCTTCTGGCTTGGCCTCAGTTAGCAACACTGAAGTTCATCAGATTTCAGTCGGACAACATCACGACTGTGGCTTACATCAACCATCAAGGGGGAACCAGGAGTTCCCTAGCGATGTTAGAAGTCTCAAAAATAATTCGCTGGGCAGAGTACCACTCTTGCCACCTGTCAGCAATCCATATCCCAGGCGTGGAGAACTGGGAGGCGGATTTTCTAAGTCATCAGACTTTCCATCCGGGGGAGTGGGAACTCCATCCGGAGGTGTTTGCTCAGTTGATTCATCGTTGGGGCAAACCAGAGTTGGATCTCATGGCGTCTCGCCAGAACGCCAAGCTTCCTTGTTATGGATCCAGGTCCAGGGACCCAGAAGCGACGCTGATAGATGCTCTAGCAGCTCCTTGGTTCTTCAACCTGGCCTATGTGTTTCCACCGTTTCCTCTGCTCCCTCGACTGATTGCCAAAATCAAACAGGAGAGAGCATCGGTGATTCTGATAGCACCTGCGTGGCCACGCAGGACTTGGTATGCAGACCTAGTGGACATGTCATCCTTTCCACCATGGACTCTGCCTCTAAGACAGGACCTTCTGATACAAGGTCCTTTCAATCATCCAAATCTAATTTCTCTGAGACTGACTGCATGGAGATTGAACGCTTGATTCTATCAAAGCGTGGCTTCTCCGAGTCAGTCATTGATACTTTAATACAGGCACGAAAGCCTGTTACCAGGAAAATCTACCTCAAGATATGGAGTAAATATCTTTATTGGTGTGAATCCAAGAATTACTCATGGAGTAAGGTTAGGATTCCTAGAATATTGTCTTTTCTCCAAGAGGGCTTGTACAAAGGATTATCAGCTAGTTCCTTAAAGGGACAGATTTCTGCTCTGTCTATTCTTTTGCACAAGCGTCTGGCAGAGGTTCCAGACGTCCAGGCATTTTGCCAGGCTTTGGTTAGAATTAAGCCTGTGTTTAAACCTGTTGCTCCCCCGTGGAGCTTAAACTTGGTTCTTAAAGTTCTTCAAGGAGTTCAGTTTGAACCCCTTCATTCCATTGATATCAAACTTTTATCTTGGAAAGTTCTGTTTTTGATGGCTATTTCCTCGGCTCGGAGAGTCTCTGAGCTGTCTGCCTTA
The DNA here is from genome assembly GCF_027579735.1 of Bombina bombina. Taxonomy (NCBI): domain Eukaryota; kingdom Metazoa; phylum Chordata; class Amphibia; order Anura; family Bombinatoridae; genus Bombina; species Bombina bombina. The sequence continues at coordinate 761,881,291 of NC_069502.1, read as the reverse complement.
CAATGTGATTCTCCTTATCTGATTTTTCATGCAGATAAGGTAGTCCTGCGTACCAAACCTGGGTTTTTACCTAAGGTGGTTTCTAACAAGAATATCAATCAAGAGATTGTTGTTCCATCATTGTGTCCTAATCCTTCTTCAAAGAAGGAACGTCTTTTACATAATCTGGACGTAGTCCGTGCCTTGAAGTTTTACTTACAGGCCACTAAGGATTTTCACCAAACATCTAACCTGTTTGTTGTTTACTCTGGACAGAGGAGAGGTCAGAAGGCCTCGGCAACCTCTCTTTCTTTTTGGCTTCGGAGTATAATACGTTTAGCCTATGAGACTGCTGGACAGCAGCCCCCTGAAAGGATTGCAGCTCATTCTACTAGAGCTGTGGCTTCCACCTGGGCCTTTAAAAATGAGGCCTCTGTTGAACAGATTTGCAAGGCCGCGACTTGGTCTTCGCTTCACACTTTTTCCAAATTTTCCAAATTTGATACTTTTGCTTCTTCAGAGGCTGTTTTTGGGAGAAAGGTTCTTCAGGCAGTGGTTCCTTCCACTTAATCCTGCCTTGTCCCTCCCATCATCCGTGTACTTTAGCTTTGGTATTGGTATCCCATAAGTAATGGATGATCCGTGGACTGGATACACTTAACAAGAGAAAACATAATTTATGCTTACCTGATAAATTTATTTCTCTTGTAGTGTATCCAGTCCACGGCCCGCCCTGTCCTTTTAAGGCAGGTCTAAATTTTAATTAAACTACAGTCACCACTGCACCCTATGGTTTCTCCTTTCTCTGTTTGTTTTCGGTCGAATGACTGGATATGACAGTTAGGGAAGGAGCTATATAGCAGCTCTGCTGTGGGTGATCCTCTTGCAACTTCCTGTTGGGAAGGAGAATATCCCATAAGTAATGGATGATCCGTGGACTGGATACACTACAAGAGAAATAAATTTATCAGGTAAGCATAAATTATGTTTTTTCTGACATAAGTCAGGAAATCAAAGATTTTCAATTCTTGCCTAGCACTTCAGTCCGCTCCTCAGCCATCAGTGGCTCAGTGCATGGAGGTAATCGGGCTGATGGTGGTGGCAATGGACATCATCCCGTTCGCTCGTTTCCACCTTAGACCTCTGCAGTTATACATGCTCAGTCAATGGAACAGAGATTATGCGGATTTGTCTCCACGAATACTACTAGAGCAGGAGATAAGGGATTCTCTTAGATGGTGGCTGTCTCAGGATCATCTCTCCCAGGGAACCTACTTTCGCAGACCCTCTTGGGTGATTGTGACAACAGATGCCAGCCTTATAGGATGGGGAGCAGTCTGAGGTCCCTAAAGGCTCAGGGAGTTTAGACTCAGTCTGTTCTGCCTCGGCCCAGTTTATCAGGTTCCAGTCGGACAACATAACTTCAGTGGCTTACATCAATCATCAGGGAGGAACGAGGATTTCCTTAGCGATGACAGAGGTTACCAAAATCAGTGAGCGGAAACCCACTTTTTGCTGTCTGTCGGCGATCCACATCCCAGGGGTGGACAACTGGGAGGTGGACTTCCTGAGCAGGCAGACCTTTCATCCGGGGGAGTGGGAACTCCATCCGGAAGTGTTTTCCAGCCTGATTCTCAAATGGGGTCAGCCGGAATTGGATCTCATGGCATCTCGGCAGAATGCCAAGCTTTCGAGGTTCGGGTGAAGGTCTAGGGACCCTCAGGCGGTACTGATAGACGCCCTGGTGGTACCTTGGACCTTCAGTCTAGCATACCTATTTCCTCTGTTTGCTCTTCTTCCTCGGGTCATTGCTCGAATCAAGCAGGAGAGGGCGTCGGTGATCCTCATTGCACCGGCTTGGCCTTGCAGGATTTGGTATACAGATCTGGTGGACATGTCTTCTCTTCCACCTTGGAGACTTCCGTTGAGGAAAGACCTTCTTATTCAAGGGCCCTTCCTTCACCCAAATCTAGTTTCTCTGAAGCTGTCTGCTTGGAGATTGAACACTTAATTTTATCCATGCGGGGCTTTTCAGAATCGGTCATAGAGACCATGATTCAGGCTCGTAAACCTGTAACTAGAAGGATTTGCTACAAGATATGGCGTAAATCTCTATTGATGTGAATCCAAGGGCTACTCTTGGAGTAGAGTTGGGTTTCCTAGAGTTGTGTCATTTCTCCAAGAAGGTTTGGAGAAAGGATTATCGACAAGTTCCCTAAAGGGTCAAATATCTGCCTTGTCTATTTTGTTACATAAGCGTCTGGCGGACGTACCAGACGTGCAGTCTTTTTGTCAGGCCTTGGTCAGGATCAGGCCTGTGTTCAAACCAGTTACTCCTCCATGGAGTCTTAATTTAGTTCTTAAAGTTCTTCAAGGGGCTCCGTTTGAGCCTATGCATTCCTTAGATATTAGGTTGTTATCTTGGAAAGTTTTGTTTCTTGTTACTATTTCATCTGCTCGTAGAGTGTCAGAGCTCTTGGGATTGCAATATAAGTCTCCTTACCTTATTTTTCATTCGGATAAGGTAGTTTTACGTACAAAATTAGGATTTCTTCCTAAAGTAGTTTCTGACCGTGACATTAATCAGGAGATTGTTGTTCCTTCCTTGTGTCCTAATCCTCCTCCTCAGAAGGAACGGCTTCTGCACAACTTAGATGTGGTACGTGCGCTAAAATTTTACTTACAGGCGCCTAAGGATTTTCGTCAGTCTTCTGCCTTATTTGTGGTTTTCTCAGGAAACCGTAAGGGACAGAAAGCCATGGCTACTTCTCTTTCTTTTTGGCTGAAGAGTATCATACGTTTTGCCTATGAGACTGCTGGACAGCAGACTCCAGAGAGAATTATGGCTCATTCCATGAGGGCTGTTGCTTCCTCATGTGCATTCAAAAATGAAGCTACTGTGGAACAGATTTGCAAGGCTGCAACTTGGTCCTCTCTTCACACTTTTTCAAAGTTTTATAAATTTGACACTTTTTGCCTTCACACTTTTTCAAAGTTTTATAAATTTGACACTTTTGCCTCGGGTGAGGCCGGTTTTGGGAGAAAGGTTCTTCAAGCAGTGGTTCCTTCTGTTTAGGTTCCCTGTCTTGTCCCTCCCTTATCATCTGTGTACTCTAGCTTGGGTATTGATTCCCAGTAGTAATTAGATGATCCGTGGACTCATCGTGTCACTAAAAAGAAAAGAAAATTTATGCTTACCTGATAAATGTATTTCTTTTTTGACACGATGAGTCCACGGGCCGTCCTGTTCTATATAGACAGGTTGTTGGTTTGTTATAAACTTAAGACACCTCTGCACCTTGTTACTTCCTTTCTCTCCTTAACTTCGGTCGAAAGACTGGAGTGGGAGTGAAGGGAGGTGATATTTAACAGCTTTGCTGTGGTGCTCTTTGCTGCCTCCTGCTGGGCAGGAGTGATATTCCTAGTAGTAATTAGATGATCTGTGGACACATTGTGTCAAAAAAGAAATAAATAAATGTATCAGGTAAGCATAACTTTTATTTTTGTTGCCAATGGTTTAGACATAAATGGCTGTGTGTTGAGTTAATTTGAGGGGACAGCAGATTTACACTGTTAAACAGGCTGTACACTCACTACTTTACATTATAGCAAAGTGTAATTTCTTCAGTGTTGTCACATGAAAAGATATAATAAAATATATACAAAAATGTGAGGGGTGCAGGCCAATAATAATCATAGCAATCTGTCTGGACTCACTGGAATTTTTAAGTTCAATGAGTTTAATACATTGTGATGTTTCAGACAGTGGTTTCCATAGTTAGTTACATGTTTACTAATAAATCAACCAGTCTCAAAATAATAAGTGCACAATAGTTATATATATAAAAAAAAAATCATATAAATACATTGTTAGTGCGCAATTGTTATGTACAGCAAGTTGTCTACCATCCTTTCACAAGACAAGTTCCAAATTATTATTTTCAAACATTTGTGTCAATATGTGATTACAAAAAAATGTGTATAATCCAAAAGATAAAATGTGTCTTTATGATATAGCGTTACTCTATTTCCACTACAAGTGCCTGGCCTACAAAATCACATCCAAGTAATTACACATACCTTTGACTTAACTGATCTAAAAACTCTTTCCATTTCAACGATTACCTTAACTGTCAGTCATTTTGCAAAGCTGCTGCTGACACCAAAGTCAGGGGCTTGCGTGACATCACAATGCTGATTTGATCTGTCTACAAAAGTGACCTGGATAGTTGAATGAAGCCTGTTGCTACTTCTCATTAGAGAAGCCAAGAAATTTTCATTTTGGACAAAATTTTCATTTAGAATATTCAGGGAAATTTTGTTTAAAACGAAACAAATACTGAATTTTAGTTAAACATTTTCTTTCGTTTTCATTAAAACTAATGTAAATGTTTCAAAGCTACAGGTGAAAAGTTTACCTGTAGCTTCAATACTGACATTAAAGGGACAGTCAACTCAAAAAAAGTTATTGTTTTAAAAGATAGATGAACCCTTTATTACCCATTCCCCAGTTTTGCACAGCCAACAGTTATATTAATATACTTTTAACCTCTGTGATTACCTTGTATCTAAGCCTCTTTTGACAGCCCCCTGATCACATGACTTTTTATTTATTATCTATTGACTTGCATTTTAGCCAATTAGTGCTGTGTTGTGCATAACACACGGGTGTGAGCACAATGTTATCTATATGGTCCACATGCACTAGTAGTCTCCTGTTGTGAAAAGCAAAACAAAAAAAGCATGTGATTAAGAAGCTGTCTATAGTAACTTAGAAACAGGCAGAAATTTAGAGGTTTAAATGTTATAAAGTATATTAATATAACAATGTTAGTTGTGAAGGGGGGGGGGGGGAAACTGTTTAATATTCTAAATGTATTGATTACCAGTTTGTGGCTCTTCCATTCGGTTTAGCCACTGCTCCCAGAATTTTCACAAAGGTGCTAGGGTCCCTTCTAGCGGTTCTAAGGCCGAGGGGCATTGCTGTAGCACCTTACCTAGACGACATTCTAATCCAAGCGTCGTCCCTTTCCAAAGCAAGGGCTCATACAGACATTGTTTTAGCCTTTCTCAGGTCTCACGGGTGGAAGGTGAACATAAAAAAGAGTTCCCTGTCCCCGTCCACAAGGGTTCCTTTTCTGGGAACAATAATAGATTCTGTAGAAATGAAGATTTTTCTGACAGAGGTCAGAAAGTTAAAGCTTCTAAACGTTTGTCAAGTTCTTCATTCTATTCCTCAGCCTTCCATAGCTCAGTGCATGGAGGTAATAGGTTTAATGGTCGCAGCAATGGACGTGGTTCCTTTTGCTCAAATTCATCTAAGACCATTGCAACTGTGCATGCTCAAACAGTGGAATGGGGATTATGCAGACTTGTCTCCCCAGATTCAAGTAGACCAGGTAACCAGAGACTCACTCCGCTGGTGGTTGACTCAGGATCACCTGTCCCAGGGAATGAGTTTCCGCAGACCAGAGTGGGTCATTGTCACAACCGACGCCAGTCTCTTAGGCTGGGGCGCGGTCTGGGACTCCCTGAAAGCTCAGGGTCTATGGTCTCGGGAAGAGTCTCTTCTCCCGATTAAACATTTTGGAAAAGTGGTTTCCAACAACTGAGAGCGATATTCAATGCGCTCCTGGCTTGGCCTCAACTAGCGAAGGCCAGATTCATAAGATTTCAGTCGGACAACATGACGACTGTAGCGTACATCAATCATCAGGGGGAAACAAAGAGTTCCTTGGCGATGAGAGAGGTATCCAAGATTATCAAATGGGCGGAGGATCACTCCTGCCATCTATCTGCAATTCACATCCCAGGAGAAGACAACTGGGAGGCGGATTATTTGAGTCGTCAGACTTTCCATCCGGGGAGTGGGAACTCCACCCGGAGGTCTTTGCCCAGTTAACTCAACTATGGGGCATTCCAGATATGGATCTGATGGCGTCTCGTCAGAACTTGAAGGTTCCTCGCTACGGGGCCAGATCCAGGGATCCCAAGGCGACACTAGTGGATGCATTGGTGGCGCCTTGGTCGTTCAATCTAGCTTATGTGTTTCCACCGTTCCCTCTCCTTCCCAGGCTTGTAGCCAGGATCAAACAGGAGAGGGCCTCGGTGATTCTGATAGCTCCTGCGTGGCCACGCAGGACTTGGTATGCAGACCTGGTGAATATGTCATCGGCTCCACCATGGAAGCTACCTTTGAGACAGGATCTTCTAGTACAAGGTCCATTCGAACATCCAAATCTAGTTTCTCTGCAACTGACTGCTTGGAAATTGAACGCTTGATTCTATCTAAGCGTGGGTTTTCAGATTCGGTTATAGATACTCTGATTCAGGCCAGAAAGCCTGTGACTAGGAAAATTTACCATAAGATATGGAAAAAATATATCTGTTGGTGCGACTCCAAGGGATACTCTTGGAGTAAAATTAAAATTCCGAGGATACTTTCCTTTCTCCAAGAGGGTTTGGATAAAGGTTTGTCAGCTAGTTCTCTAAAAGGACAGATATCTGCTCTGTCTGTTTTGTTGCACAAACGTCTGGCAGCCGTGCCAGATGTACAGGTGTTTGTACAGGCTTTAGTCAGAATCAAGCCTGTCTACAGACCTTTGACTCCTCCATGGAGTCTAAATTTAGTTCTTTCAGTTCTTCAGGGGGTTCCGTTTGAACCTTTACATTCCATAGATATTAAGTTACTATCCTGGAAAGTTCTGTTTTTGGTTGCTATTTCTTCTGCTAGAAGAGTTTCTGAATTGTCTGCTTTGCAGTGTGCTTCACCCTATCTGGTATTCCATACAGATAAGGTAGTTTTACGTACAAAGCCTGGTTTTCTTCCAAAAGTGGTTTCCAACAGGAATATTAACCAGGAAATAGTTGCTCCTTCTCTGTGTCCGAATCCAGTTTCGAAGAAGGAACGTTTGTTACATAATTTAGATGTAGTTCGTGCTTTGAAATTCTATTTAGAAGCAACGAAGGATTTCAGACAGACATCTTCTTTGTTTGTCGTCTATTCTGGTAAGAGGAGAGGTCAGAAAGCTACTGCTACCTCTCTTTCCCTTTGGCTGAAAAGCATCATCCGTTTTGCCTATGAGACTGCCGGCCGGCAGCTTCCTGAACGAATTACAGCTCACTCTACTAGAGCTGTGGCTTCCACATGGGCTTTCAAGAATGAGGCTTCTGTTGAACAGATCTGTAAGTCAGCGACTTGGTCTTCTCTGCATACTTTTGCCAAATTTTACAAATTTGATACTTATGCTTCTTCGGAGGCTGTTTTTGGGAGAAAGGTTTTGCAAGCAGTGGTGCCTTCCGTTTAGGTTACCTGACTGTTTTCCCTCCCTTCATCCGTGTCCTAAAGCTTTGATATTGGTTCCCACAAGTAAGGATGAAGCCGTGGACCGGACACACCAATGTAGGAAAAAACAGAATTTATGCTTACCTGATAAATTTCTTTCTCCTACGGTGTGTCCGGTCCACGGCCCGCCCTGGCTTTTAGTCAGGATTAAAATTTTTATTTTCTCTTGTTAAGTGTATCCAGTCCACGGATCATCCATTACTTGTGGGATATATTCCCTTCCCAACAGGAAGTTGCAAGAGGATCACCCACAGCAGAGCTGCTATATAGCTCCTCCCCTCACATGTCATATCCAGTCATTCTCTTGCAACCCTCAACATAGATGGAGGTCGTGAGAGGAGTGTGGTGTTTTATACTTAATTCTTCAATCAAAAGTTTGTTATTTTTAAATGGCACCGGAGTGTGCTGTTTTTTCTCAGGCAGTATTTGGAAGAAGAATCTGCCTGCGTTTTCTATGATCTTAGCAGAAGTAACTAAGATCCACTGGCTGTTCTCGCACATTCTGAGGAGTGGGGTAACTTCAGAAAGGGAATGGCGTGCGGGGTCTCCTGCAACTAAGGTATGTGCAGTAAAATATTTTTCTAAGGAATGGAATTGACTAAGAAAATACTGCTGATACCGAAGTAATGTAAGTAAAGCCTTAAATGCAGTAAGAGTGACTGGTATCAGGCTTATTAATGTATGTGCAGTAAAATTATTTTCTAAGGAATGGAATTTGACTAAGAAAATGCTGCTAATACTGAACTAATGTAGTAAAGCCTTAAATGCAGTAGAAGCGACTGGTATCAGGCTTATCAATAAGAGATACATACTCTTTAAAAAAGGATGTTTAAAACGTTTGCTGGCATGTTTAATCATTTTTTTGAGGTACATTGGTGATAAAACTTATTGGGGCACAATATTTTCCACATGGCTGACTTATTTTCTGCATAGAAACAGTTAACTGAGGCTTCCCACTGTTGTAATTAGAGTGGGAGGGGCCTATTTTATCACTTTTTTGCTCAGCAAAAATTCAGACTCAGTCTTCCTGCTTCTTCCTGCATGATCCAGGACGTCTCTAGAGAGCTCAAGGGACTTCAAAGGTCATTTTGAGGGAGGTAATAAGGCACAGCAGACCTGTGACAGTGTGTTTGACTGTGTTAAAAACATTTTTTTTCTCTATTGATTATCCGGTTTGGGTATTAAGGGGTTAATCATCCATTTGCAAGTGGGTGCAATGCTCTGCTAGCTTAATACATTTACTGTGAAAATTTGGTTGCTATAACTGATTTGGTTCATTGTTATTTCAACTTGAGACAGATTTTGTGCTTCTTAAAGGCGCAGTAGCGTTTTTTATATTGTTTGTAAACTTATTTTAAAGTGTTTTCCAAGCTTGCTAGTCTCATTGCTAGTCTGTTTAAACATGTCTGACACAGATGAATCTGTTTGTTCATTATGTTTGAAGGCCAGTGTGGAGCCCCATAGAAATATGTGTACTAAATGTATTGATTTCACTTTAAATAATAAAGGTCAGTCTTTATCTGAGAAAGAATTATCACCAGACAACGAGGGGGAAGTTATGCCGACTAACTCTCCTCACGTGTCAGTACCTTCGCCTCCCGCTCAGGAGGCGCGTGCTAATATGGCGCCAAGTACATCAGAGACGCCCATAGCAATCACTTTACAGGACATGGCTACAATCATGAATAATACTCTGACAGAAGTATTATCTAGGTTGCCAGAATTAAGAGGCAAGCGCGATAGCTCTGGGATTAGGACAGAGCGCGCTGGTGCTGTGAGAGTCATGTCCGATACTGCGTCACAGTTTGCAGAACATGAGAACGGAGAGCTTCATTCTGTGGGTGACGGATCTGATCCAGGGAAACCAGATTCAGAGATCTCTAATTTTAAATTTAAGCTTGAGAACCTCCGTGTATTGCTAGGAGAGGTTTTAGCTGCTCTAAATGACTGTAACACAGTTGCAATTCCAGAGAAATTGTGTAGGCTGGATACTATGCGGTGCCGGTGTGTACTGACGTTTTTCTTATACCTAAAAGGCTTACAGAAATTATTAGCAAGGAGTGGGATAGACCCGGTGTGCCCTTTTCCCCACCTCCTATATTTAGAAAAATGTTTCCAATAGACGCCACTACTCGGGACTTATGGCAGACGGTCCCTAAGGTGGAGGGAGCAGTTTCTACTTTAGCTAAGCGTACCACTATCCCGGTGGAGGATAGTTGTGCTTTTTCGGATCCAATGGATAAAAAATTAGGTTACCTTAAGAAAATGTTTGTTCAACAAGGTTTTATCTTGCAGCCCCTTGCATGCATTGCGCCTGTCACTGCTGCTGCAGCATTCTGGTTTGAGTCTCTGGAAGAGGCCATTCACACAGCTCCATTGGATGAAATTATGGACAAGCTTAAAGCACTTAAGCTAGCTAATGCATTTGTTTCTGATGCCATTGTACATTTAACTAAACTAATGGCTAAGAACTCCGGATTCGCCATCCAGGCGCCGAGAGCGCTATGGCTTAAATCCTGGTCAGCTGACGTGACTTCTAAATCTAAATTACTTAATATTCCTTTCAAGGGGCAGACCTTATTCGGGCCCGGCTTGAAGGAAATTATTGCTGACATTACTGGAGGTAAGGGTCATACCCTTCCTCAGGACAGGGCCAAATCAAAGGCCAAACAGTCTAATTTTCGTGCCTTTCGAAATTTCAAGGCAGGAGCGGCATAAACTTCCTCCGCTCCAAAACAGGAAGGAACTGTTGCTCGTTACAGACAGGCCTGGAAAACTAACCAGTCCTGGAACAAGGGCAAGCAGGCCAGAAAACCTACTACTGCCCCTAAGACAGCATGAAGGAACGGCCCCCTATCCGGAAACGGATCTAGTGGGGGCAGACTTTCTCTCTTCGCCCAGGCGTGGGCAAGAGATGTCCAGGATCCCTGGGCGTTGGAGATCATATCTCAGGGATATCTTCTGGACTTCAAGGCTTCTCCTCCTCGAGGGAGATTCCATCTATCAAGGTTTCAGAAAACCAGTTAAAAAAAGAGGCATTCCTATGCTGTGTACAAGACCTCCTAGTAATGGGGGTTATCCACCCGGTTCCGCGGACGGAACAAGGGCAGGGATTTTACTCAAATCTGTTTGTGGTTCCCAAGAAAGAGGGAACCTTCAGACCAATCTTGGACCTAAAGATCTTAAACAAATTCCTAAGAGTTCCATCATTCAAAATGGAAACTATTCGAACCATCCTACCCATGATCCAAGAGGGTCAGTACATGACCACAGTGGACTTAAAGGATGCCTACCTTCACATACCGATTCACAAAGATCATTATCGGTACCTAAGATTTGCCTTTCTAGACAGGCATTACCAGTTTGTAGCTCTTCCCTTCGGGTTAGCTACGGCCCCGAGAATCTTTACAAAGGTTCTGGGCTCACTTCTGGCGGTTCTAAGACCGCGAGGCATAGCGGTGGCTCCGTATCTAGACGACATCCTGATACAAGCGTCAAGTTTTCAAATTGCCAAGTCTCATACAGAGATAGTTCTGGCATTTCTGAGGTCGCATGGGTGGAAGGTGAACGTGGAAAAGAGTTCTCTATCACCACTCACAAGAGTCTCCTTCCTAGGGACTCTTATAGTTTCTGTAGAGATGAAAATTTACCTGACGGAGTCCAGGTTATCAAAACTTCTAAATGCTTGCCGTGTCCTTCATTCCATTCCCCGCCCGTCAGTGGCTCAGTGCATGGAAGTAATCGGCTTAATGGTAGCGGCAATGGACATAGTACCATTTGCGCGTCTGCATCTCAGACCGCTGCAATTATGCATGCTAAGTCAGTGGAATGGGGATTACTCAGATTTGTCCCCTCTACTAAATCTGGATCGAGAGACCAGAGATTCGCTTCTCTGGTGGCTTTCTCAGGTCCATCTGTCCAAGGGCATGACCTTTCGCAGGCCAGATTGGATGATTGTAACAACAGATGCCAGCCTCAGGGATCGTGGACTCAGGAGGAGAAACTCCTCCCAATAAATATTCTGGAGTTAAGAGCAATATTCAATGCTCTTCTAGCTTGGCCTCAGTTAGCAACACTGAGGTTCATCAGATTTCAGTCGGACAACATCACGACTGTGGCTTACATCAACCATCAAGGGGGAACCAGGAGTTCCCTAGCGATGTTAGAAGTCTCAAAGATAATTCGCTGGGCAGAGTCTCACTCTTGCCACCTGTCAGCGATCCACATCCCAGGCGTGGAGAACTGGGAGGCCGACTTTCTAAGTCGCCAGACTTTTTATCCGGGGGAGTGGGAACTTCATCCGGAGGTGTTCGCTCCAACTGATTCATCGTTGGGGCAAACCAGAACTGGATCTCATGGCGTCTCGCCAGAACGCCAAGCTTCCTCTTTACGGATCCAGGTCCAGAGACCCGGGAGCGGCACTGATAGATGCCCTAGCAGCCCCTTGGGTTTTCAACATGGCTTATGTGTTTCCACCGTTTCCGCTGCTACCTCGTCTGATTGCCAAGATCAAACAGGAGAGAGCGTCAGTGATTCTGATAGCGCCTGCGTGGCCACGCAGGACCTGGTATGCAGACCTAGTGGACATGTCGTCCTGTCCACCATGGTCTCTGCCACTGAGGCAGGACCTTCTAATACAAGGTCCTTTCAACCATCCAAATCTAATTTCTCTGAAGCTGACTGCATGGAGATTGAACGCTTGATCCTATCAAAGCGTGGCTTCTCAGAGTCAGTTATTGATACCTTAATACAGGCACGGAAGCCTGTTACCAGAAAAATCTACCATAAGATATGGCGTAAATACTTATATTGGTGTGAATCCAAGAGTTACTCATGGAGTAAGGTTAGGATTCCTAGGATATTGTCCTTTCTACAAGAGGGTTTGGAAAAGGGCTTATCTGCTAGTTCTTTAAAAGGACAGATCTCTGCTCTGTCTATTCTTTTGCACAAGCGTCTGGCAGAAGTTCCAGACGTCCAGGCTTTTTGTCAGGCTTTGGCCAGGATTAAGCCTGTGTTTAAAACTGTTGCTCCTCCGTGGAGCTTAAACTTGGTTCTTAAAGTTCTCCAAAGAGTTCCGTTTGAACCCCTTCATTCCATTGATATTAAGCTTTTATCTTGGAAAGTTCTGTTTTTGATGGCTATTTCCTCGGCTCGAAGAGTCTCTGAGTTATCTGCATTACATTGTGATTCTCCTTATCTGATTTTCCATTCAGACAAGGTAGTTCTGCGTACTAAACCTGGGTTTTTACCTAAGGTAGTTTCTAACAGGAATATCAATCAAGAGATTGTTGTCCCATCATTGTGCCCTAATCCTTCTTCAAAGAAGTGAAAAGAGGGTATATATTACTGAATATAAATAGGGGCCGCCATATAGAAAAGTTTAAAGAATGAGTGCATTGCTACGTGTTGGGAAAAAAATCTTGGAAAAAAGTGTGTGTCTATGTGACAAAATATTTGTTATAAATCACAAGAAATGTTTCAATGGTAAAGTGATATTTGTGATATATCTAAAACTGAAAAAATATGTATACGAATAAATAAACAATTGCAAGAAAAAACCAAGTGAAGTTAGTAATAATAGTGCTTGTATAATCTAGTGATATGGTACAATGTTTAAACGTTAAAAACTAATATAAATGATCAAGTGATAAAGTACAATGTTTGAAGGTTAAAAACTAATGCAAACCCAAAGAGTCCATTGGTGAAACAAAAAAAGTCTTGTGAAAGTCAAATCAACAAGCGAAATCCGTGTGGCGAGGCTGCTTCTCTTGGTGCTGTCGGTGAATCAGAAATCTAAATGGTGAGAAGAAAAAGAGAGCGCCTCATAGTGCAGATATCTCTAAACAGGTAGAAAATTTAGTATAAAACAAAGGACAGGTACTCACAAGTGGAGTGGCACTTTTCGTTAAAAAAGTGCATACAAGCAGGCTGACATTCTCAGCAGTCAGCACGCTGACCAAAGCAATATGGTGTCGGTCTGTAAGTGTCTCACGGTCAAAAGACAACTTCCAATTTCCCTCTGTTGGATGCCGTACTTAGCAAGGTGTTTCTTTGTTCCAGTCGGGATCGAGACCTCTTAAGCAGCAAACAGTGTAAACTGTTAAAAGACTAAAATTCACGTCTCTTTGCACATAAAAACAAAACTCAGTCCAGGCTGAGTAACTGAGAGAAAGTTTTTTATTTTTGGAGCTGATAACGCGTTTCTCGGCCGTTAGCTCCTGGCCGTTTCATCAGATCAATTACATACATTGTTAACAGGTACATTTAAAAAGGTGTACATATCACCTGATTGGATAAAACAGAACCAATAGGCATATTGGTAACATTGTTGCAAAGAGAAGATTTTGTTAGACATTCTTCTAAGTGGCTGGGAGGCCAATAAGGTACAATTTTTTTAAGGAATAAAAAACAATATAAACTAACTAACTAATTGAGAACACATATCTATATCAAATATCAAGTGGAGAGTATTGCTAAAAAGCCACGTTTAAAATTATTTAAGTAAGTCTGTGACGGAAAACATTTTTTCGTAATACAAGACAGATTAGTCAATTTGTGGGAGGGTTTTTCTCTCTTTCTTAATAAAAGATAAACAGTCTGCGAGTAACCCAGATTCTTTTTATTCTTGTTTGTTGAAAAAGATGTTGACGCTATCAAAATATATACATGCTAAACATGTTTGTCGATAGCATGTAAATATTTGGGAAGTGTTTGAAGTAGGAATCTTCCTATTGCAGATCGATTCTTTTCTTTTGTTCTAGTTTCATAATACTATGTATATGAAAACACTGGTTTTTGTGTTATCGTTTGTTGAAGAGTTGGATCGTATGAGACATCTATAAATGACACTTGGCCATTAGATAAACCTATCAATAAGATTGTGGATAATAGGGAAAAAAATGCATTTTTTTAAAAAAGTAGTGGGCAAATCTGACCAAAAATGCATTTTACCTAAAAGATAAAAGATAAAACACTACGTTCCAATCTACTCCTAGGTCTAATGAAAGATCCATATTATACCCCATTTCTTTTAGGTTAAATGCATTTTTGGTCAGATTTGCCCACTACTTTTTAAAAAAAATGCATTTTTTCCCTATTATCCACAATCTTATTGATAGGTTTATCTAATGGCCAAGTGTCATTTATAGATGTCTCATACAATCCAACTCTTCAACAAACGATAACACAAAAACCAGTGTTTTCATATACATAGTATTATGAAACTAGAACAAAAGAAAAGAATCGATCTGCAATAGGAAGATTCCTACTTCAAACACTTCCCAAATATTTACATGCTATCGACAAACATGTTTAGCATGTATATATTTTGATAGCGTCAACATCTTTTTCAACAAACAAGAATAAAAAGAATCTGGGTTACTTGCAGACTGTTTATATTTTATTAAGAAAGAGAGAAAAACCCTCCCACAAATTGACTAATCTGTCTTGTATTACGAAAAAATGTTTTCCGTCACAGACTTACTTAAATAATTTTAAACGTGGCTTTTTAGCAATACTCTCCACTTGATATTTGATATAGATATGTGTTCTCAATTAGTTAGTTTATATTGTTTTTTATTCCTTAAAAAAAATTGTACCTTATTGGCCTCCCAGCCACTTAGAAGAAGGTCTAACAAAATCGTCTCTTTGCAACAATGTTACCAATATGCCTATTGGTTCTGTTTTATCCAATCAGGTGATATGTACACCTTTTTAAATGTACCTGTTAACAATGTATGTAATTGATCTGATGAAACGGCCAGGAGCTAACGGCCGAGAAACGCGTTATCGGCTCCAAAAATAAAAAACTTTCTCTCAGTTACTCAGCCTGGACTGAGTTTTGTTTTTATGTGCAAAGAGACGTGAATTTTAGTCTTTTAACAGTTTACACTGTTTGCTGCTTAAGAGGTCTCGATCCCGACTGGAACAAAGAAACACCTTGCTAAGTATGGCATCCAACAGAGGGAAATTGGAAGTTGTCTTTTGACCGTGAGACACTTACAGACCGACACCATATTGCTTTGGTCAGCGTGCTGACTGCTAAGAATTTCAGCCTGCTTGTATGCACTTTTTTAACGAAAAGTGCCACTCCACTTGTGAGTACCTGTCCTTTGTTTTATACTAAATTTTCTACCTGTTTAGAGATATCTGCACTATGAGGCGCTCTCTTTTTCTTCTCACCACTTCTTCAAAGAAGGAACGTCTTTTGCATAATCTGGACGTAGACCGTGCCCTGAAGTTCTATTTACAGGCAACTAAAGATTTTCGTCAAACTTCTTCCTTGTTTGTCGCTTACTCTGGACAGAGGAGAGGTCAAAAAGCTTCGGCAACCTCTCTCTCCTTTTTGCTTCGTAGCATAATACGCTTAGCCTATGAGACTGCTGGACAGCAGCCCCCTGAAAGAATTACAGCTCATTCTACTAGAGCTGTGGCTTCCACCTGGGCCTTTAAGAATGAGGCCTCTGTTGAACAGATTTGCAAGGCTGCGACTTGGTCTTCGCTTCACACCTTTTCAAAATTTTACAAATTTGACACTTTTGCTTCTTCGGAGGCTGTTTTTGGGAGAAAGGTTCTACAGGCAGTGGTTCCTTCCGTTTAAGTTCCTGCCTTGTCCCTCCCATCATCCGTGTACTTTAGCTTTGGTATTGGTATCCCACAAGTAATGGATGATCCGTGGACTGGATACACTTAACAAGAGAAAACATAATTTATGCTTACCTGATAAATTTATTTCTCTTGTAGTGTATCCAGTCCACGGCCCGCCCTGTCTTTTTAAGGCAGATCTAAATTTTAATTAAAACTCCAGTCACCACTGCACCCTATGGTTTCTCCTTTCTTGTTTTGTTTCGGTCGAATGACTGGATATGACATGTGAGGGGAGGAGCTATATAGCAGCTCTGCTGTGGGTGATCCTCTTGCAACTTCCTGTTGGGAAGGGAATATATCCCACAAGTAATGGATGATCCGTGGACTGGATACACTACAAGAGAAATACATTTATCAGGTAAGCATAAATTATGTTTTTATTTTTCTTTACACTACAGTCACCACGGCACCTTATAGTTTCTCCTTTTTCTCCTAACCGTCGGTCGAATGACTGGGGGCAGAGCCAGAGGGGGGGCTATATGGACAGCTCTTGCTGTGTGCTCTCTTTGCCATTTCCTGTAGGGGAAGAGAATATCCCACAAGTAAGGATGAAGCCGTGGACCAGACACACCGTAGGAGAAAGAAATTTATCAGGTAAGCATAAATTCTGTTTTTTGAGGTGCCACTGGTGTCTGGTCCATCAAACTCTGAATTAATAGCCACAAAAGTGTGGTTGTTAGACCTCTTTTGAAGCATATATAATTATACCATGGATCCCCTCTAGGTCCCAGAACACCCTTAATAATCACATAGAATGGCAATCACCTTCTATCTATAGGGGAAATCTACTCCTTAATAAGAAGGATATTTTTATATTTGTGTTGTATACTGTCCTTTGTATCCATTACATCCCATTCAGTAAATACATTAGGTTGGTGATGGTCATCTTATGGCAGACATCTACTAATGACAAGGCTATTAGACCCCTCTTAGGAAAGATTGGGTATAATTATTTGCAAAAGGGGGGGCGCATGAATCCCATTTAAAAGTCCCTTTACCCCATAACAAAAAATCTTTGTGGAGCATTGCCTGAAGATCCAAGTGGGGTTGCTTTTTCTTTCTAATGGGGGGATCTTATCACCCTATAAGGTAAAACAGAGGGTTGTATAATAGCCTATCATCCTCAAAAAAAAAAAAAAATCTTCCTGGAATCAAGTGTCTCGGATAATATTCCTTATAGTGATCACTTACATCCTAGGATGACAAGGATCCCTTTTAATGCAGGTGTCACGCGAAGGGTGGTCACCTAAAACACAAGTAACACCTCTGCCTGTGACACTCTAGGAGGCAAGGGTAACAAGGGGTTAACTACTCTCTAACCCACTATCCCCTTGATTCCCAAATCACTATAACCTTTAGCACTAATATACAACACAGGGTTAACTAAACTTAACAATCTGTTTACTCCAGACAGGGTTAAATGCCAGCCCCTGACTCCAATTTGCCACACACTAAACTACTTGTACAGCTGTGACAGTGTGGAGAGTGAGGGCATCAAGGGGTTAACTGCACAAGGCCTCTAGCTACAGTATCCCAATTACTTTAGGGCCACAAGCCACCCTAATTAATTTCAAATCCTACCTAAACCACTCCAAAACTTAATGTTAACAAATATCTACCTCTTGCCACAAGCAGAGCTTCTTGCCAGGCTGTGACAACAGGGAGAGTGTAGGCACTAAAGGATTAACCTCACAGGGTTTCCAGTTGACTACAGTATGCCAATTCCTTTAGGGCCTATGAGCCTTCCCAATTAACAAAAATCAAAGTGGAATTGAGGAGCACCGGACAAGCTTGAGGATTAAAACTTCATAAATTTCCTCAAGGCTTAGAGGACAGTAAACACACAAACAATTGCAAAATAATTATAAAAAAAAATAAAAGGATTTAACAAATCCTAAACTTACAAAGTAAAATGGTGACTGTGGAACTCCCAAATCCTTCTAGTGTTCCTTTCTGCTTTAAAGTAGAATTCTGCTTGTGTTAGAATAAAACACTATTTTATACTCAGTCCAGGTCACATGACCCATCCCAGGGGGCAGTTAGAGACTACACAGCTTACACTGATCTGAGTTGCCTGTTGAATTTGAGATATTGGCCCTAGGGAAACAAACCAAGACCCCAGTGTGCCGAATACATGAAAAATTAGTTCATAATATTTTTTTATGACTAAATTAGCAATCCGTAGATACTAAAAACCGTACAGCCTAGTTAAACTGGCTGGCATAGTCCATGTAGTGTCTTGCCCCCTGCCCCTACCTATTTGGGTTCATAACTACTTTTCTCAGCACCTAAAATATGTCTATATGGATACTGAAGATGTTTTCTGTAAAGAGTTATGGGCATAATTCATATTGCTAAATATTGTGGATAAGGGAGTTCTGACTTCCAGCAGGGGGGCTGGCTGGGAGAATCACAACTAACTCTGACTCTCACTGCATTAGAACATAAAAACAGTTAGGCAGTGGGAAATCTAGAGACAGGGGGAACCCAAATGTTTTAACTTTGAGGGCAGATACCTCATTGTGACAAGGCTGATCAAAGCTACACCATTTGGTTTTATCCTGAATTCACATGATGTATTAACCCCTTACAAGCTAATAGAAAGAAATAGGAAAAAAATCATGCCTTTGCATGGCAGCAGGTTTTGATTAATCTGGGCACCACTGATCAATGACCACTTAACTGTTGCTATAATGCTTACCAATAATTGTAAGTGTGCCACATTCTATTACAGCTCTGAGTTCTAATGTGTTCTTATACAAAAATGAAGCAGTTGGCAGCTTTTTGAAACAACGCTCCCTGGCTTCAGCTATTACTGTTTAGGATGGTGGCGCAAGTTTTAAAAAGCAGTGAAGGTGCAGCATATAATCATATGACTTCCGGATGCCTCAGTTAATGGCCGGCATGTCTTTTTAGGATGCACCAGCCAAAAATTTGTTTTTACTCGGCAGAAAGGAGGGCTCTGAGTCCCTATCTTTTTTTTCTATGTTTGATAGACAAATAATCAAATATTTAAAAGGCTACTTCACTGGCAAAAATAGTGGCCTGATGTTAAAATGTGGAGAGTGCAACAGACTCAAATCCAGTCCAAATTGAATTTGTATAGTTTAAGAGTATAACCATATTAAAGGGACATGAAAGTCAAAATCAGTCATGGTTTAGGCCAGGGTATGCCATATATAAAAATAAATTCCAATTTACTTCATAATCAAATTTGCTTAATTCGCTTGGCATCCTTTGTTGGAAACAATAATACCTCAGAAGCATGCATTTTTTATTTTTTATTTTTTTTTACTACAATCTGAATCCTGAAAGTTTTTAAATTTAACCTCCATATACTTTAAATTGCCTATTGAAAATTAATAAATGTTCATCACTGTAAATAATTGGGTCTAAATCATTTCAAACTCATTTTTAAATTACTTTTTAGGGACATAATACTTATATGCTAAATCAAATGAAAGTGATGCAGCATAACAGTGAAAAGCTGACATGAAAATATCACCGGAACATATCTATGTGAAAAGGGAAGATATTTTACCTCAAAATTTCTTCAGCTCACCAGAGTAAGTGCTCCATTAACAGTTCTAATTCAGCTGAAAGTTGAAAATAAATAACTAGCCAATCAGCAACAGCAGTGCTGAAGTCATGATTTGCTTTGCTGTAATCTCATGAGATTTCACTGAAATCTTATGAGGTTTCATAGTAAACTTCCTTAGACTGAATAGGTAAATAACGTGACTGTGCCTGCACATGCCAGATGCACACTCCTTTGCAAGACCTGGGACTAGCATCCTGATTGGCTGATTAAAGTCTCTTTACAGTGGGGTGTGAATCCTTAGGAAAGTTTCAGGTAAAATATCTTTCTTTTTGACATAGAGATGTTCAGGTGATATTTTCTAGTCCGCTTTTTACAGCCAGGCCGCATCACTTTCAAGTGCTTCAACATTTAGGTATCATGTCCCTTTTAACTGATTTGGATTTTAGTTATTACTCAAGTTCCTTTAACAGGCAGATTTTATGTAATCACTGTGATTCGCTGACTGTGTGTTTGTTGACAAAATAATGATTTTAGCTAGAAGAATGTTACTGCTTATGTGATGTGTTCTGAATGTATTTATTTTGTTTCCTTTAATGTTATGTATGCACAACTTAAAGATATGGCGCAAACTAAACAAGTATATGTTAATGTTCCTTTTTAGGCTTTTATTTGAATATTTTTTTAATACATAAAATGTTTCATAAACACATTTGACTTGGTTCCATTTTATTGCAGATAATTTGTTAAAATAGACTCTCTAACAATTTTATTGACCCATTTATTTATAAAAAGGCACATCATTCAATATATGATGTGTGTAGATATCTTGCTGAGTAAAAAAAGCTTTTATTTTTAGAAGAAAAAAAAAAAAGCTTAGTAAATACAGTGTTGAGAAAAGATGCCACAGAGGAGTTTGTATACAGAAATCATAAAAGACGCTGTATCAGTCTCTTTATCACTTTTAAGTGTTGTGCAAAGACTTGTACCTTTTAGGTGCACTTAGTTGTGATAATGTGTCTAGTCCATGAGATTGTATTATCAGAAGGATATACATAAACCTAAGGGCTCCATGTACGAAGCAGCGAGAGCCACTCTGGAGCCCTTGCGGGGCAGGATTACATCTGCGAGCCTGCTTCCCGCATTGTAAGACCGCTGCTTCTTACACCCTACGTCACCTCTGAGGTGTGAGGGAAAATCACAGAGAGCTCGCTCTCTCTGTGATCAACAGCCCCTTCATGGCGGGCATTACACACTGCAATGAGTGTGTAATAATACATACGGGCCAGCGGACGAACAGATCCGCTGCCCGTATGTAGCGAAGGCGGGCGAACAGCTTCACAAGTTGAGAAGCTGTCCGCCCGCCTCTTAGTACATGGAGCCCTAAGGAGGACTACTATAATGGTACATGGTCTAAAGAAATAAAACTTAAAAGGAAAGACTTGGAGGAGAGAAAATAGATGAATTATATGATAGAAATCTTCAGGTATTGGAAGGGATTTAATAAAGCAGAGAATAAAATATTTTGCACAAAAATAGGATTATCAGACCCAGGGGGCTATGATCTCAAGCCGATGGGTAGTAGATTCACAAGTAATTTGCTGAAGCACTTCATTTGTGAAAGGGTGATGTATTTAAGGTCTTCCAGTTGAGGTAGAAAGGGCAAATACTTTTTATGGAATTTAAGAATATCTAAGATATGCATTGTTATCCTGAGAGTAAAACAGATACTGAAGTAAAAATGAAAGTATCATGATTCATTTAGAAAATGCAGTTTTAAGAGACTTTCTATTTTACTTCCATTATCAAAATATGCACAGTCTTTTTTTATAAGTGCACTTCTACTACTGAGCCTGTGCAAAAGTTCAGTGTCTTTTTAGCCGATGATTGGCTGATGTCACATGCTACAGGAGGCCAGCAAATTTAATTAAATTTCTAATTTGTCTGAATAAAAAACAAATTACTACTTATTTGAAATTTGAAAGTCTTTTTTATTATGTATTTGTTGATGATGCAAATCTACTGTATTTAATGCTTTAATTAACATTACAATTCAGAAACAAATACAGGCTGGCTCCATAGACCTTATGATTTTTATTTGCAGTAACATTCTGTTTTTTTTAATTGATATTATTTAAAAAATATATATTTAAATGTATACACACTTAAGGATCTACTTTGTTTAGTATTTTCATTTTAATCTTGTTTTCATTTGTTTTTCAACAGGTCTAAAACTGGAATTCTCGGCACACCACGGAAATTTTCTCATTTTGCAGTAACCATGAAGGTATTTAATCTGCTACTTCTGCATTATTTATTTACTTGCATCTGCATTCTTTGTTGTGCTCTGTATTTGCATAAACCTGTGTGCGGTGTATTGATTCTTTCTATTTTACTCATTCATGTATTGTTGATTTAAAGGTTGAGCAGTTTTTTTGCGTTTCAAATATTCTGTGTAATACAGAAGTGGAGGAATTGAAAAGGCAGTCTTTGTCTCAGTTTGTGAAAAAGATGATAAAACTTGTAATGCATATGCTGAAAAGAGTATCTATTTTTTTTATCTTGCAAAATAAATATTTTTTTGTGTCTATAGAGCACTGGTTTTCAAACCTGCCCTCAGGCCTCCCCAACAGTGCAGGTTTTCAAGATTACTTTGGATGAGAGCAGGAAAATAACCATGGTTACTAATCATCTGATTGTTTCACCTGTGCTCTAGTTCAGATATCCTCAAAACAAGATAGTAGATAAAGTAGTACTAATAGTAAGTACCTATAGGTGCCAAATATTTTTGTAATTAACAAGCACCTGTTGGGGGGCAATATAGCACTAAAGAGATTCATAGAAAAATGAGTTACAAAGTCTTTAACAAAAAAGAGTGATTTACCCCTGCAATTATGTAGGAGAAATTCTCACTGAATAATACAGGAACTATTTTTAACCATTCATACTTTATCTTTATTGGTTTAACTATTCAATCACACACGTTTAAAAACACTTAAACTCTCTAGATATAAATATATAACATAGGTGTGTGAATAATTCAATTCCTCTGAGAATCGTGTATCTAGATGTGAAACACTGTACTTGGTTTGTATGATATCAAGCAGTTAGATACAAACAATATCTTTTGTAGCCGGCTATTAATAAATTCAGAAATAACGTGGTAAAAAGAGGACCTGATAATATGTGGGATGTCAGATTATGAGATTAAAGCTATCTAGCTAATACTCTATCTGTGATTATAAAGTCCTTGCTTGCCCAGTTAACTTTAGCACAGCTGCTCAGTGTAATAGATTTGCTTGATTCGATTGGATCTATTACACTGAGCAGCTGTGCTAAAGTTAACTGTGCAAACAACGACTTTATAATCACAGATAGAGTATTAGCTAGATAGCTTTAATCTCGCAATCTGACATCACACATATTAACAGGTCCTCTTGTTACAGCATTATTACTGAATTTATTAATAGCCGGCTACAAAAGATATTGTTTGTATCGGAATGCTTGATATTATACAAACCAAGTACAATGTTTCACATCTAGATACACGATTCTCAGAGGAATTATTCACACACCTATGTTATATATTGATATCTAGTGTTTTTTAAATGTGTATGATTTGAATAGTTAAACCAATAAAGATAAAGTATGAATGGTTAAAAATTGTTCCTGTATTATTCAGTGAGAATTTTTCCTATATAATTGTAGGGGTAAAGCACTCCCTTTTTTTTTTTTCTTTTCTTTTTTTTTCTTATAGACTTTGTAACTCATTTTTCTATGATCCTCAAAATGTGGCCTGCTAGGGAGGCCTGAAGACAGGTTTGAAAACCAGTGCTATAGAGTGAAACATTTTTCAGAACCTGTAGACTGTCAGTTAACAGCCTCTGCGCAGTGTGTGTGCATACGTAGCATTTCCTTCACTTCCATCTTTGCTTTTGGCTGAACGATGAGACCCAACCCAAATAAATGTATATGAGTCACACCTCAAAGAAGCTGATGTTTTATTATAGGAAACTAACTGAAGCCAAACTAATTATTTGTAGCGTCCATGTGGACATTTTTTTTTAATTTAGTTTAATTTATTTAGGGCTTAGCAAATTATTGGAGCCTAGAATGAAACCCTTGCCCCTAATTTTTTTTTTAAATAAACGTATATACAAAACTAAGTGCCTGACTGCTAAATTTGTCAAGCTCGGTCTGTCTAAAGTAACAGTAAACACCTATGATTGTAAATGATAAGGGAAGATCTTAAGGCGAGGGCTAATTAAATGAAATTTGCAAACAAGGCTGGAAAATATCTGGAAAGGAACAGTAAGAAGTAAAATATAACTGACGCAATAAAGATTAATTAGTCTAGATTTACTTATACCAACATCTGCCAGGTCTTTCATAACATTTTTCAAAAATTTTATTCAGCACAGAAAGTTTAGTGTCAAAATAAAAATAGAGTTCTGGGAAAATGTGGTATTTCTGAGTATAGATGAAGACAAATTAACAAGAATTACTTCCCCTGATTTTGGAGGAAGAAATAGAATCTGTTATCAAAAAATCTGCTTATAATAAAGCCTCGGGTCCTGACCAGTTACCTTTTAGAATTTGAAAAAATTCTAACTAAGGAGATTACTCCCATCTTGGCCAGTCTATTCAGCCTCTATTGTATAAGAGCAATTACGCCTTTAATTTTAAAGAAAGAAAAAGATCGTGAACAAACAGAATCATACAGGCCAATCGCACTATTGGATTTTGACTACAACATTTTAGCTTTGATGATTCAGATAGAGCATGCAATTTTAAGCAACTCTCTAATTTCCTCCTATTATGAATTTTTCTAAGTTCTTTTGCTATCTTTATTTAAAAAGCAGGAATGTAAAGCTTAGGGGCCAGCCCATTTTGGGTTCAGCACCCTGGATAGCTCTTGCTTATTATTGGTAGCTACATCTAGCAAACCAATAAGCAAGCATAACCCAGGTTCTGAACTAAAAAATACAAAATAAACTGCAATGTTTTTCAGTAAACCTAATAAAGATATTTTATGGGAAAATGTTCCTTAATTTATTTGATCAATTAAGCATTTTACATAGCAAAACAGTCTATATTAAAAAGAATAACAAAATTGAATTACAGTTAAAGGGACATTAAATAAATGCTAGATAGAATGATGTATACAATAAAAAGATTTGTATGAGGATAACATGTAGCTGTATTTTTTAAAGTTTCATTAACTTTTTAAATAGTGACAAAATAAGTGTAAAGTTTAAATGGATACTAGACCCAATTTTTTTATTTAATCATGATTCAGTCACCAAAAACCTGTCTCACAGTGATATGTAAACATTTAATGATTCTTTATTTGGAAGTTTGGCTTCTTGTCTTTCTGATAGGTTGTTTTATGTTCCTACAGTGGGATTTTAATAGTAAGGTAAAATACATAGTAGCAGCCATTAGCAGTATGTTTACCCTTCTGAGAAAGTTCTGTTTAGTTGTAATATTATATATGGTTATGGGTATTTTATACTATAACCATTGAGTTAATAAATTGATGGATAGTACTTACTGTTAAAATCATTACATTTTACCTTTAAGATTCTACAGTTTTCTGATTAAAAATAAATAAATTTAAAAAGGCCATTAAATACTGTAGATTTGCATGATGAAAAAAAACCTATAAAATTAAAATACAATGGTACTTACTCTAAATTTTTAGTGTCCTACTTTACACTAAATCTCTTCAAAACTGAGCTCCTTACCCCCCCCCCCCCCCTTTCAAAATCTTTATCCCTCATCTTTCTATAACTTTTGATAACATAATTACCCCAACCCCACAGGCCCAATGTCTTGGGGTCACACTTAACTCTGATCTTTCTTCCACTCCTCACAACAAGTCTTTGGCTAATTCCTGCTGTTTCCACCTTTTTAGAAACCTCTCCAAAATTCGCTACTTCTTCACACAAGACATAACTAAGATTTTAATTCACTCTCTCTCATCATTTTCCACCCTGACTATTGCAACTCCATCCTCTCTGCCGTCTAGCTCCTTTACAATCCATAACAAATTCTTCTGCCAGGCTGATCTTCCTTACACGTCGCTCCTCATCTGCTGCACCTCTCTGCCAATCCCTTCACTGGCTTCCTCTTGCCTCCAGAACGAAACACAAATTCCTGACTCTGACATTCAAGGACCTCAATAACACATTTCCATCCTATATCTCAGACCTCGTTTCCCGATACTCTCCCTCCCGTCCCCTTGGTTTACAATGCCCTCCTCTTCTCTTGTTACCCCTCACATTCCCATTTTCATGACTTCTCCAAAAGACTTTCCCCTAGTTTTCAGAGATTCAAGCTTGCTTTAAAGACTATACTGTTCAGGGATGCATACAACATACCCTAACATTTCTGACCTTAGTTCATCTCCTTCTCCTCCTGTCATCCCCTTCAATTCCCTTAGCATGTAAACCTACTGTTTTGATGATCAAATTCATGAGAGGTGATTGGCAACCTTTCAACTTGGCAGGGCCCTCTACGCATTTATCTCCTTTAAAGGCTACCTTTGCATATTGCTTTGTTTATTGCACTGCGGCATCTGTTTGCGCGCTACAAATAACTGATAATAACATTTTTTAATTATCAGATGATGTTTGTTTTTCTGAAAAGATTGCTTCCATTTCTTTGCCCACTGTATTATGTGATAGCCAACAGCGAATTACAGATTTATATCGGTATACACTTTGAATTCTTGAACGTGCTCAGTAGACGCTGGTGCCTCAGAAAATGTGCGTAAAAAGAGACAGAACAAATGTATAATGGATGTAAATTGGAAAGTTGTTTAAATTTGTATGCTCTATCTGAATAATATAAGTTTAATTTTAACTTTAATGTCACTTTAAGATGAGTTTTTGGAATGGTAGATGTGTAAAGACTTTTGTATTTTTGGCATTTTAAAATTAAATCTACAAGTTGGTTAATGGAGGGAATAGGCAGCATGTTTTTTGTGTGCAAATGAAAATACAGATATTGATAATTTAATCTAAAATTCATAGAAATATCTGTTTCAATGTTTCAACACTCAGTTGAGAAAAAAATATATAATCTTTATGAACAATTAAGTGGCTGGAGATTTGTGTAATCTTTTTCTAATTGCCAAAAATGTATATTTCTAGAAAGCATTTACAATTTCTTCCTTTTGGATTTCTAGTTTAAATACAGTGATTCTCTTTTCATAACTATTGATTAGTGGTTCTAAAGCTGTTATAGTTGAGATGTGACTAAAATTTGAGTGATTAATGTTTAGTGTCTAGATGCCATGGAGTTACTCAAAAGCATCTTGGCACGTACAAGATGTGTACATCATGCTCGCCCACAATTTATATTAATAATATATGATTCTTGGTCAGACTGTCACACCAGACAGCTATAACCAATCATATTAAGCTAAACCTCCTACAGAACTTGATGATGTAATCTTTGTAGTATTACTGATGTTCGATTGGTGGAGCATTTACAACAAACCAATGTTACAGAAGTATTAGGCTTCCCCTTATTTTTTGTTAGTCATCCTCTATCTTGTGACTTAGTATTTTTTAGATGTGAACATCAGAATTTAATCACTCCAGCTCAAAAATTGTCATACAAAATAAATGTTTTAAAGGCAGTTAAAACTTTTATGTTAGCAAAATGTGCGTAGTTTTTCAGTCCAAAGAAAACACCTCTTGAAAGCTCCCTTGAGTGCGGATTATCTTCTTTGCTGTGGCCAGTTAGGGACAGATATAAATAAGCTTTCCTGCACCGTTCTAGCTATCAGTGCAGGACCCTATCTATATATGCAAGAAAAATAAACACTGGATAATTGAACATGGGAAATTCATTTTTGTGTTTAATATCCCTAAGTAAGATCCCAGTTACAGATTGTTTAGAGCAATAGCTGGGTGAACTATTAGATAGCCAAGCAACAAAGCCTATTGTTATGTTTGATATATACTGTTTTTTAATGTATTTGCTTCTATACTAACACAATTATACAATTCCCTCAAACTGAGTTCATACTACATTACACCCGACTAACCACCCAGTATTTCTCTTGTTAAGTGTGTTCAGTCCACGGGTCATCCATTACTTATGGGATATATTCTCCTTCCCAACAGGAAGTTGCAAGAGGATCACCCAAGCAGAGCTGCTATATAGCTCCTCCCCTCACATGTCATATCCAGTCATTCTCTTGCAACCCTCAACAAAGAAGGTCGCGAGAGGAGTTGGAGTTTTTACTTAACTATTCTTCAATCAAAAGTTTGTTATTTTAAATGGCACCGGAGTGTGCTGTTTTTCTATCTCAGGCAGTATTTGGAAGAAGAAACTGCCTGCGTTTTTTATATGATCTTAGCAGGCGTAACTAAGATCCACTGGCTGTTCTCGACATTCTGAGGAGTGGGGTAACTTCAGAAAATGGGAATAGCATGCGGGGTCCTCCGCAAATGAGGTATGTGCAGTACATTATTTTCTGGGAATGGAATTGACTAAGAAAACACTGCTGTTACCGTATGATGTAAGTACAGCCTTAAATGCAGTAGTAGCGACTGGTATCAGGCTGATAAATGTATGCGCAGTCGAGTTATTTTCTAGGGACTAGAATTTGACTGTGAAAATACTGTTAAAACTGAAATAATGCTTAAGCCTTATCTGCAGTGGAAGCGACTGGTAGCAGGCTTAGTGATAACTTTGCATGACATTGGAAAATGTTGTTTTTAAAACGTTTACTGGCATGTTATTCGTTTTGTGAGGTACTTTGGTGATAAATCCTTTTGGGCATGATTTTTTTCCACATGGCTAACGTATTTTTTCTGCATAGAAACAGTTATATCAGGGCTCCCACTGTTGTAATAGGAGTGGGAGGGACCTTGTTTTAGCGCCTTGTTGCGCAGTTAAAATTCTAGCACAGTCTTCCTGCTTCTTCCTCCTTGATCCAGGACGTCTCTAGAGAGCTCAGGGGTCTGCAAAATTCATTTTGAGGGAGGTAATCAGTCACAGCAGATCTGTGACAGTGGTTTTGACTGTGATTAAAAGCGTTAAATCTTAATTGATATCCGTTTTGAGTATTGAGGGGTTAATCATCCTTTTGCTAATGGGTGCAATCCTCAGCTAATTAATACACTTCTTGTTAAGAATTGTTTAACTATATTTTTTGAAAGCGCTGCAGCGTTTTTTATATTGCTTGTAAACTTATTGAAAGGGATTTCCAAGCCTGCTAGTTTCATTGCTAAGTCTGTTTAAACATGTCTGATACAGAGGAAACTGTTTGTTCATCATGTTCAAAAGCCAATGTGGAGCCTAATAGAACGATGTGTACCAATTGTATTGATATTGCTTTGAATAAAAGTCAATCTGTACCGATAGAGAAATTATCACCAGACAACGAGGGGGAAGTTATGCCGTCCGGTGTGTACTGACGTTTTTCCTATACCAAAAAGACTTACAGAAATTATTGGTAAGGAGTGGGATAGACCCGGTGTGCCCTTTTCCCCTCCTCCGATATTTAGAAAAATGTTTCCTATAGACGCCACCACACGAGACTTATGGCAGACGGTCCCTAAGGTGGAGGGAGCAGTTTCTACTTTAGCCAAGCGTACCACTATCCCGGTGGAGGATAGCTGTGCTTTCTCAGATCCAATGGATAAAAAATTAGAGGGTTACCTTAAGAAAATGTTTGTTCAACAAGGTTTTATATTGCACCCTTTTGCATGCATTGCGCCTGTCACGGCTGCAGCGGCATTCTGGTTTGAGTCTCTGGAAGAGGCGATTCGCACAGAACCATTGGATGAGACTTTGAGCAAAGTTAGAACCCTTAAACAGGCTAATGTGTTTGTTTCAGATGCCGTAGTGCATTTAACCAAACTTACGGCTAAAAATTCCGGATTCGCCATACAGGCGCGCAGGGCGCTATGGCTTAAATCCTGGTCAGCGGATGTAACTTCCAAATCTAAACTACTTAACATTCCTTTCAAAGGGCAGACCTTATTCGGGCCCGGCTTGAAGGAAATTATTGCTGACATTACGGGAGGTAAGGGCCACACCCTTCCTCAGGACAGGGCCAAACCAAAGGCCAAACAGTCTAATTTTCGTGCCTTTCGTAACTTCAAGGCAGGAGCAGCATCAACTTCCTCCGCTCCAAAACAGGAAGGAACTACTGCTCGTTACAGACAGGGTTGGAAAAGCAACCAGTCATGGAACAAGGGCAAGCAGGCCAGAAAGCCTACTTCCGCCCCTAAGACAGCATGAAGACAGGGCCCCCTATCCAGACTTTGTCTCTTCGCCCAGGCTTGGGCAAGAGATGTGCAGGATCCCTGGACGTTGAAGATTATATCTCAGGGATACCTTCTGGATTTCAAAACTTCTCCTCCACAAGGGAGGTTCCATCTGTCAAGGTTATCAACAAACCTAGTAAAGAAAGAGGCATTTCTACAATGTGTACAAGGCCTCTTAGTCATGGGAGTGATCCACTCAGTTCCGCGAACGGAACAGGGACAAGGGTTTTACTCAAATCTATTTGTGGTTCCCAAAAAAGAGGGAACCTTCAGACCAATCTTGGACTTAAAGATCTTAAACAAATTCCTAAGGGTTCCATCGTTCAAGATGGAAACCATTCGGACCATCCTACCCATGATCC
Organism: Bombina bombina; assembly: GCF_027579735.1. Classification (NCBI taxonomy): domain Eukaryota; kingdom Metazoa; phylum Chordata; class Amphibia; order Anura; family Bombinatoridae; genus Bombina; species Bombina bombina. Next base: position 761,851,129 of record NC_069502.1, on the reverse strand, counting down.
AAGAGGGTCAATATATAACCACAGTGGACTTAAAGGATGCTTACCTTCACATACCGATTCACAAAGATCATTATCGGTACCTAAGGTTTGCCTTTCTAGACAGGCATTACTCTTCCCTTCGGGTTAGCTACGGTCCCGAGAATTTTTACGAAGGTTCTGGGCTCACTTCTGGCGGTACTAAGACCACGAGGCATAGCGGTGGCTCCGTACCTAGACGACATTCTGATACAAGCGTCAAGTTTTCAAAATGCAAAGTCTCATACAGAGATAGTTCTAGCATTTCTGAGGTTGCATGGGTGGAAAGTGAACGTGGAAAAGAGTTCTCTGTTACCACTCACAAGGGTTCCTTTTCTAGGGACTCTTATAGATTCTGTAGAGATGAAGATTTACCTGACGAAGTCCAGGTTATCAAAGGTTCTCAATGCTTGCCGTGTCCTTCATTCCATTCCAAGCCCATCAGTAGCTCAGTGCATGGAGGTAATCGGCTTAATGGTCGCGGCAATGGACATAGTGCCATTTGCGCGCCTGCATCTCAGACCGCTGCAACTATGCATGCTAAGTCAATGGAACGGGGATTACTCAGATCTGTCCCCTTTGCTAAATCTGGACCAGGAGACCAGAGATTCTCTTCTCTGGTGGTTGTCACCGGTTCATCTGTCCAAAGGAATGACCTTTCACAGACCAGGTTGGACGATTGTAACAACGGATGCCAGCCTTCTAGGCTCGGGAGCAGTCTGGAATTCCCTGAAGGCTCAGGGATCGTGGACTCAGGAGGAGAAACTCCTCCCAATAAACATTCTAGAATTAAGAGCAATATTCAATGCTCTTCTAGCTTGGCCTCAGTTAGCAACACTGAGGTTCATCAGATTTCAGTCGGACAACATCACGACTGTGGCTTACATCAATCATCAAGGGGGAACCAGGAGTTCCCTAGCGATGTGGGAAGTCTCGAAGATAATTCGCTGGGCAGAGTCTCACTCTTGCCACCTGTCAGCGATCTACATCCCAGGCGTGGAGAACTGGGAGGCGGATTTCCTAAGTCGCCAGACTTTTCATCCGGGGGAGTGGGAACTTCACCCGGAGGTATTTGCTCAACTGATTCGTCGTTGGGGCAAACCGGATCTGGATCTCATGGCATCTCGCCAGAACGCCAAGCTTCCTTGTTACGGATCCAGGTCCAGGGACCCCGGAGCGGTGCTGGTAGATGCATTAGCAGCCCCTTTTGTTTTCAACATAGCTTATGTGTTTCCACCATTTCCGTTGCTACCTCTACTGATTGTCAGGATCAAACAGGAGAGGGCATCGGTAATTCTGATAGGCCTGCGTGGCCACGCAGGACCTGGTATGCAGACCTAGTGGACATGTCGTCGTGTCCACCATGGTCTCTACCTCTGAGGCAGGACCTTCTAATTCAGGGTCCTTTCAACCATCCAAACCTAATTTCTCTGAGGCTGACTGCTTGGAAATTGAACGCTTGATTCTATCAAAGCGTGGGTTTTCGGATTCGGTTATTGATACATTAATACAGGCTCGGAAACCTGTGACCAGAAAAATTTACCATAAGATATGGCGTAAATATTTATATTGGTGTGAATCCAAGAGTTACTCATGGAGTAAGGTTAGGATTCCTAGGATATTGGCTTTTCTACAAGAGGGTTTAGAAAAGGGTTTATCCGCTAGTTCGCTAAAGGGACAGATTTCTGCTCTGTCTATTCTTTTTCACAAACGTCTGGCAGAGAATCCAGACGTCCAGGCTTTGGCTAGGATTAAGCCTGTGTTTAAAGCTGTTGCTCCTCCATGGAGCTTAAACTTGGTTCTTAAAGTTCTTCAGGGTGTTCCGTTTGAACCCCTTCATTCCATTGATATTAAGCTTTTATCTTGGAAAGTTTTGTTTTTGATGGCTATTTCCTCGGCTCGAAGAGTCTCTGAGTTATCTGCCTTACATTGTGATTCTCCTTATCTGATCTTTCATTCAGACAAGGTAGTCCTGCGTACTAAACCTGGGTTTTTGCCTAAGGTTGTTTCAACAGGAATATCAATCAAGAGATTGTTGTTCCATCATTATGTCCTAATCCTTCTTCAAAGAAGGAACGTCTTTTGCATAATCTAGACGTGGTCCGTGCCCTGAAGTTCTACTTACAGGCAACTAAAGATTTTCGACAAACTTCTTCCCTGTTTGTCGTTTACTCTGGACAGAGGAGAGGTCAAAGGGCTTCGGCTACCTCTCTCTTTTTGGCTTCGTAGCATAATACGTTTAGCCTATGAGACTGCTGGACAGCAGCCTCCTGAGAGAATTACAGCTCATTCCACTAGAGCTGTGGCTTCCACCTGGGCCTTTAAAAATGAGGCCTCTGTTGAACAGATTTGTAAGGCTGCAACTTGGTCTTCCCTTCATACTTTTTCCAATTTTTACAAATTTGACACTTTTGCTTCTTCGGAGGCTGGTTTTGGGAGAAAGGTTCTACAGGCAGTGGTTCCTTCTTTTTAATGTTCCTGCCGTGTCCCTCCCATCATCCGTGTACTTAGCTTTGGTATTGGTATCCCATAAGTAATGGATGACCCGTGGACTGAACACACTTAACAAGAGAAAACATAATTTATGCTTACCTGATAAATTTATTTCTCTTGTAGTGTGTTCAGTCCACGGCCCGCCCTGTCTTTTTGAGGCAGGTTCTAAATTATAAATTATAACTCCAGTCACCACTGCACCCTATAGTTTCTCCTTTCTCGTCTTGTTTCGGTCGAATGACTGGATATGACATGTGAGGGGAGGAGCTATATAGCAGCTCTGCTTGGGTGATCCTCTTGCAGCTTCCTGTTGGGAAGGAGAATATATCCCATAAGTAATGGATGACCCGTGGACTGAACACACTACAAGAGAAATAAATTTATCAGGTAAGCATAAATTATGTTTTTGCTCTACCAAAATATCCCATCTTTTACCACATTGCTACCAAATGTATCTGCCATAGCTGGTGAATGTGTGGCTAAGCATTTATTAAAGGGACAGTCTAGTCAAAATTAAACTTTCATGATTCAGATAGGCCATGCAATTTTAAACAACTTTCCAATTCACTTTTATCATCAAATTTGCTTTGTTTTCTTTGTATCCTTTTATTTTAAAGCTAAACCTAGGTAGGCTCATATGCTAATGTCTAAGCCCTTGAAGACAGTTTTTCACAGCGTTAGTTCATGTGTGCCATATAGCTTGCATTGTGCTCACGCCCATGGAGTTACTTGACACTATTTGGCTAAATTGCAAGTCTGTCAAAAGAACTGAAATAAGGGGGCAGTCTGCAGAGGCTCAGATACAAAGTAATTACAGAGGTAAAAAGTATATTAATATAACCGTGTTAGTTATCCAAAATTGGGGAATGGGTAATAAAGGGATTATCTATCTTTTTAAATTAATATAAATTCTGGACTGTCCTTTTAACAGATGATATGTCCTGTTCTCTGGTTTGAACAACAGCTTTCCTTTAGTTGTGTTCCCTCTTTTCCTCTCACTTAATTACATCTGGGTAAGCTGATGCAGACAACAACCACTCTACTCCTACAGGAGTATTCTGTGCCATGATTCTTGCTGGAATCCTTTGCTAAGTCACTTAACATGCTGTAGTTATATCATTCCAGCGAGCGGTCACTAGTAGATAGCATCAGTTTTATGTGTTGCTCTCACCAATATCCCCTAAGACTAGTGTTTTGTTAAAATAACTTCTTTCCATTAAAGGACCAGTCAATGCAGTAGATTTGCATAATCAACAAATGCATGATAAGAAGACAATGCAATAGCACTTAGTCTGAACTTCAAATGAGTAGTAGATTTTTGTTAAATAAATTGCAAAGTTATGTCTATTTCCACTCCCCCTGTATCATGTGACAGCCATCAGCCAATCACAAATGCATATACGTATATGCAGTGAATTCTTGCACATGCTCAGTAGGAGTTTGTGACTCAAAAAGTGTAAATATAAAAATACTGTGCACATTTTGTTAATTGAAGTAAATTGGAAAGTTGTTTAAAATTGCTGCTCTATCTGAATCTTGAAGTTTAATTTTGAGTTGAGTGTCCCTTTAAGTCTATATAAAGGTTGAATGGCTTTTATCTGGCAACAGAGTCAAGTTGTTAATTCCCTTTTCTTTCCTATGGCATGGAGAGTCCATGATTTCATTCCAATTACTAGTGGGATATTCAACTCCTGGCCAGCAGGAGGAGGCAAAGAGCACCCCAACAGAGCTGTTAAAGGGACAGTACACTGTAAAAACAGAATTTATGTTTACCTGATAAATTTCTTTCTCCAACGGTGTGTCCGGTCCACGGCGTCATCCTTACTTGTGGGATATTCTCTTCCCCAACAGGAAATGGCAAAGAGCCCAGCAAAGCTGGTCACATGATCCCTCCTAGGCTCCGCCTACCCCAGTCATTCGACCGACGTTAAGGAGGAATATTTGCATAGGAGAAACCATATGGTACCGTGGTGACTGTAGTTAAAGAAAATAAATTATCAGACCTGATTAAAAAACCAGGGCGGGCCGTGGACCGGACACACCGTTGGAGAAAGAAATTTATCAGGTAAACATAAATTCTGTTTTCTCCAACATAGGTGTGTCCGGTCCACGGCGTCATCCTTACTTGTGGGAACCAATACCAAAGCTTTAGGACACGGATGAAGGGAGGGAGCAAATCAGGTCACCTAAATGGAAGGCACCACGGCTTGCAAAACCTTTCTCCCAAAAATAGCCTCAGAAGAAGCAAAAGTATCAAACTTGTAAAATTTGGTAAAAGTGTGCAGTGAAGACCAAGTCGCTGCCCTACATATCTGATCAACAGAAGCCTCGTTCTTGAAGGCCCATGTGGAAGCCACAGCCCTAGTGGAATGAGCTGTGATTCTTTCGGGAGGCTGCCGTCCGGCAGTCTCGTAAGCCAATCTGATGATGCTTTTAATCCAAAAAGAGAGAGAGGTAGAAGTTGCTTTTTGACCTCTCCTTTTACCTGAATAAACAACAAACAAGGAAGATGTTTGTCTAAAATCCTTTGTAGCATCTAAATAGAATTTTAGAGCGCGAACAACATCCAAATTGTGCAACAAACGTTCCTTCTTTGAAACTGGTTTCGGACACAGAGAAGGTACGATAATCTCCTGGTTAATGTTTTTGTTAGAAACAACTTTTGGAAGAAAACCAGGTTTAGTACGTAAAACCACCTTATCTGCATGGAACACCAGATAAGGAGGAGAACACTGCAGAGCAGATAATTCTGAGACTCTTCTAGCAGAAGAAATCGCAACTAAAAACAAAACTTTCCAAGATAATAACTTAATATCAACGGAATGTAAGGGTTCAAACGGAACCCCCTGAAGAACTGAAAGAACTAAATTGAGACTCCAAGGAGGAGTCAAAGGTTTGTAAACAGGCTTGATTCTAACCAGAGCCTGAACAAAGGCTTGAACATCTGGCACAGCTGCCAGCTTTTTGTGAAGTAATACCGACAAGGCAGAAATCTGTCCCTTCAGGGAACTTGCAGATAATCCTTTTTCCAATCCTTCTTGAAGGAAGGATAGAATCCTAGGAATCTTAACCTTGTCCCAAGGGAATCCTTTAGATTCACACCAACAGATATATTTTTTCCAAATTTTGTGGTAAATCTTTCTAGTTACAGGCTTTCTGGCCTGAACAAGAGTATCGATAACAGAATCTGAGAATCCTCGCTTCGATAAAATCAAGCGTTCAATCTCCAAGCAGTCAGCTGGAGTGAAACCAGATTCGGATGTTCGAACGGACCCTGAACAAGAAGGTCTCGTCTCAAAGGTAGCTTCCAAGGTGGAGCCGATGACATATTCACCAGATCTGCATACCAAGTCCTGCGTGGCCACGCAGGAGCTATCAAGATCACCGACGCCCTCTCCTGATTGATCCTGGCTACCAGCCTGGGGATGAGAGGAAATGGCGGGAACACATAAGCTAGTTTGAAGGTCCAAGGTGCTACTAGTGCATCCACTAGAGCCGCCTTGGGATCCCTGGATCTGGCCCCGTAGCAAGGAACTTTGAAGTTCTGACGAGAGGCCATCAGATCCATGTCTGGAATGCCCCACAGGTGAGTGACTTGGGCAAAGATTTCCGGATGGAGTTCCCACTCCCCCGGATGCAATGTCTGACGACTCAGAAAATCCGCTTCCCAATTTTCCACTCCTGGGATGTGGATAGCAGACAGGTGGCAGGAGTGAGACTCCGCCCATAGAATGATTTTGGTCACTTCTTCCATCGCTAGGGAACTCCTTGTTCCCCCCTGATGGTTGATGTACGCAACAGTTGTCATGTTGTCTGATTGAAACCGTATGAACTTGGTCCTCGCTAGCCGAGGCCAGGCCTTGAGAGCATTGAATATCGCTCTCAGTTCCAGAATATTTATCGGTAGAAGAGATTCTTCCCGAGACCAAAGACCCTGAGCTTTCAGGGATCCCCAGACCGCGCCCCAGCCCATCAGACTGGCGTCGGTCGTGACAATGACCCACTCTGGTCTGCGGAACGTCATCCCTTGAGACAGATTGTCCAGGGACAGCCACCAACGGAGTGAGTCTCTGGTCCTCTGATTTACTTGTATCTTCGGAGACAAGTCTGTATAGTCCCCATTCCACTGACTGAGCATGCACAGTTGTAATGGTCTTAGATGAATGCGCGCAAAAGGAACTATGTCCATCGCCGCTACCATCAACCCGATCACTTCCATGCACTGAGCTATGGAAGGAAGAGGAACGGAATGAAGTATCCGACAAGAGTCTAGAAGTTTTGTTTTTCTGGCCTCTGTTAGAAAGATCCTCATTTCTAAGGAGTCTATAATTGTTCCCAAGAAGGGAACCCTTGTTGACGGGGATAGAGAACTCTTTTCCACGTTCACTTTCCAGCCGTGAGACCTGAGAAAGGCCAGGACAATGTCCGTGTGAGCCTTTGCTTGAGGAAGGGACGACGCTTGAATCAGAATGTCGTCCAGGTAAGGTACTACTGCAATGCCCCTTGGTCTTAGCACCGCTAGAAGGGACCCTAGTACCTTTGTGAAAATCCTTGGAGCAGTGGCTAATCCGAAAGGAAGCGCCACGAACTGGTAATGTTTGTCCAGGAATGCAAACCTTAGGAACCGATGATGTTCCTTGTGGATAGGAATATGTAGATACGCATCCTTTAAATCCACCGTGGTCATGAATTGACCCTCCTGGATGGAAGGAAGAATAGTTCGAATGGTTTCCATCTTGAAAGATGGAACCTTGAGAAACTTGTTTAAGATCTTGAGATCTAAGATTGGTCTGAACGTTCCCTCTTTTTTGGGAACTATGAACAGATTGGAGTAGAACCCCATCCCTTGTTCTCTTATTGGAACAGGATGAATCACTCCCATTTTTAACAGGTCTTCTACACAATGTAAGAACGCCTGTCTTTTTATGTGGTCTGAAGACAACTGAGACCTGTGGAACCTCCCCCTTGGGGGAAGTCCCTTGAATTCCAGGAGATAACCCTGGGAGACTATTTCTAGCGCCCAAGGATCCAGAACATCTCTTGCCCAAGCCTGAGCGAAGAGAGAGAGTCTGCCCCCCACCAGATCCGGTCCCGGATCGGGGGCCAATATTTCATGCTGTCTTGGTAGCAGTGGCAGGCTTCTTGGCCTGCTTTCCCTTGTTCCAGCCTTGCATTGGTCTCCAAGCTGGCTTGGCTTGAGAAGTATTACCCTCTTGCTTAGAGGACGTAGCACTTTGGGCTGGTCCGTTTTTACGAAAGGGACGAAAATTAGGTCTATTTTTCGCCTTGAAAGGCCGATCCTGAGGAAGGGCGTGGCCCTTACCCCCAGTGATATCCGAGATAATCTCTTTCAAGTCAGGGCCAAACAGCGTTTTCCCCTTGAAAGGAATGTTTAGTAGCTTGTTCTTGGAAGACGCATCAGCCGACCAAGATTTCAACCAAAGCGCTCTGCGCGCCACAATAGCAAACCCAGAATTCTTAGCCGCTAACCTAGCCAATTGCAAAGTGGCGTCTAGGGTGAAAGAATTAGCCAATTTGAGAGCATTGATTCTGTCCATAATCTCCTCATAAGGAGGAGAATCACTATCGAGCGCCTTTATCAGCTCATCAAACCAGAAACATGCGGCTGTAGTGACAGGGACAATGCATGAAATTGGTTGTAGAAGGTAACCCTGCTGAACAAACATCTTTTTAAGCAAACCTTCTAATTTTTTATCCATAGGATCTTTGAAAGCACAACTATCCTCTATGGGTATAGTGGTGCGTTTGTTTAAAGTAGAAACCGCTCCCTCGACCTTGGGGACTGTCTGCCATAAGTCCTTTCTGGGGTCGACCATAGGAAACAATTTTTTAAATATGGGGGGAGGGACGAAAGGAATACCGGGCCTTTCCCATTCTTTATTAACAATGTCCGCCACCCGCTTGGGTATAGGAAAAGCTTCTGGGAGCTCCGGCACCTCTAGGAACTTGTCCATTTTACATAGTTTCTCTGGGATGACCAACTTTTCACAATCATCCAGAGTGGATAATACCTCCTTAAGCAGAATGCGGAGATGTTCCAACTTAAATTTAAATGCAATTACATCAGGTTCAGCCTGTTGAGAAATGTTCCCTGAATCAGTAATTTCTCCCTCAGACAAAACCTCCCTGGCCCCCTCAGATTGGGTTAGGGGCCCTTCAGAGATATTAATATCAGCGTCGTCATGCTCTTCAGTAACTAAAACAGAGCAGCCACGCTTACGCTGACAAGGGTTCATTTTGGCTAAAATGTTTTTGACAGAATTATCCATTACAGCCGTTAATTGTTGCATAGTAAGGAGTATTGGCGCGCTAGATGTACTAGGAGCCTCCTGAGTGGGCAAGACTCGTGTAGACGAAGGAGGGAATGATGCAGTACCATGCTTACTCCCCTCACTTGAGGAATCATCTTGGGCATCATTGTCATTATCACATAAATCACATTTATTTAAATGAACAGGAATTCTGGCTTCCCCACATTCAGAACACAGTCTATCTGGTAGTTCAGACATGTTAAACAGGCATAAACTTGATAATAAAGTACAAAAAACGTTTTAAAATAAAACCGTTACTGTCACTTTAAATTTTAAACTGAACACACTTTATTACTGCAATTGCGAAAAAACATGAAGGAATTGTACAAAATTCACCAAATTTTCACCACAGTGTCTTAAAGCCTTAAAAGTATTGCACACCAAATTTGGAAGCTTTAACCCTTAAAATAACGGAACCGGAGCCGTTTTAACACTTTAACCCCTTTACAGTCCCTGGTATCTGCTTTGCTGAGACCCAACCAAACCCAAAGGGGAATACGATACCAAATGACGCCTTCAGAAAGCCTTTTCTAAGTATCAGAGCTCCTCTCACATGCGACTGCATGCCATGCCTCTCAAAAACAAGTGCGCCACACCGGCGCGAAAATGAGGCTCTGCTTATGCTTTGGGAAAGCCCCAGAGAAATAAGGTGTCTAATACAGTGCCTGCCGATATTATAATATCAATATACCCAGATAAAATGATTCCTCAAGGCTAAATATGGTTTAAAAATGAATCGATTTAGCCCAGAAAAGTCTACAATCTTAATAAGCCCTTATGAAGCCCTTATTTACCATCGTAATAAACATGGCTTACCGGATCCCATAGGGAAAAATGACAGCTTCCAGCATTACATCGTCTTGTTAGAATGTGTCATACCTCAAGCAGCAAGAGACTGCACACTGTTCCCCCAACTGAAGTTAATTGCTCTCAACAGTCCTGTGTGGAACAGCCATGGATTTTAGTTACGGTGCTAAAATCATTTTCCTCATACAAACAGAAATCTTCATCTCTTTTCTGTTTCTGAGTAAATAGTACATACCAGCACTATTTTAAAATAACAAACTCTTGATTGAATAATAAAAACTACAGTTAAACACTAAAAAACTCTAAGCCATCTCCGTGGAGATGTTGCCTGTACAACGGCAAAGAGAATGACTGGGGTAGGCGGAGCCTAGGAGGGATCATGTGACCAGCTTTGCTGGGCTCTTTGCCATTTCCTGTTGGGGAAGAGAATATCCCACAAGTAAGGATGACGCCGTGGACCGGACACACCTATGTTGGAGAAATTGTTTTTTATATGAATGTATTTTCAATGACTTGTTATACCAGCTACAGAGTATAAAATTTATGAGAAATTGCATTTTTTGGTTTATTTGTGTATATGAAGTAGCTGGTTTTGTGCTTTGAAACCACAGCCTATTACAATGGGTTGAGCTTCAGGTAATATCAGATCTCATTATGTTATCACTTTTATGTACACAGACTTGCTTCCTTATCTTATATTTGTCTAGAAAACCAAAGCTCAATACTTAGAGAGAACAATGGAAAATTATCATTTTATTACTTGACTATTATGCCCCCCACTGAGAGTGTAATCTCTTATGCTGGCTGTGTTTACTTAGGCTATTCAATAGAATATACTCCAGTATAGAAACTTTCAGTATAGGTTGGGATACCACAGGCTAAGTCCTATTTCAAATGCCAAAATAGGGGTAAAGGAGCTACTTGTAAACAATTTAAAACACTCCAGCAGGTAAAATGAATAATTGGGAACAATTTAAAGGGGAGACATTTTTTGGGTGAACTGTCCCTTTAAGTGTCACTTCCCTTACCCATGATACCCAGTTATTCTATTTGCCTCTACCAAGGGAGGATGTGCGAAGATGGTGTCTGAAAATATTTTATCCTTTAATGGGTATTTTTCCCTGCAAGCAAGGATTGGGGTTATGCTGTGTCCATGTCAATCTCTTTAGTAAGCATAATAATGGCTTTTAGCAGTTGGAGGCGGTGAGGTGGTTTTTGCTTACCTTCCAACATTTATGCTACCCCTACATAGAAAACCAGGGTTGGTTACTCTGTTTTTTCTTTTCTACCCAGGACCCTGTTAGCTGTTGAATAAAGCTGACAAACTAGGAAGTACTGTGTCTGCTCCACAGTAGAAGACCCTGGGCAGTAGATCCATTTATATTACTTATTCCCGTCCCTTGACAGGTATGTTGTTACTGTCATCAGGGATAGGACACGTTTAACGGTGACCAGCTGGCACCTCCATTGTCCTGTTAGTTGGGTCTAGGAATTTTAGTTATATCCCTGGCTGGGGATATCATTTCAGTATGAGCAGCATGGCTTTATTTAACCGGCATCTCCTTAACAGGATCCAGTTCTTAAATTATTTGTTAACCTTCTGTGGGGAGTTTTTAACCTGAAAATAAGGGTCTGGGGACATTTGTTATATCCGCTGCTGGAAGAACTCCTTACAGGTTATTTGATGCCGCATCGCTACATGGTGCTGGTGTAAACCGCTTTCGCAGCACACAGTAGTAGTCCACAGCGCTGGGGTAAATGGCTGCATTCACAGCATACAGTATAGGAGCAGCACATAGTATGGGGCGCTTGTGTAGTAGAGCACCGGTGTTAATGGCCGCATTTGCTGTCCACAGCTGGAGCGCTTGTGTAAATATGGCGCTCTGGTAAATGGCTGCATTCGCAACACTCTGTATAAGCGCAGCACACAGTATGGGGCGTTTGTGTAATAGAACGCCGGTGTAAATGGCCACATTCCCAGTCCGCAGCTGGGAGTGCTTGTTTAAATATAACACTGAGGTGAATGGGTGCTTCACAGCACACAGTATAGGCGCAGCACACAGTATGGGGCGCTAGGGTACCTTGAGCGCTGGTGTATTTAGCCGCATTCTCGGTTCACAACTTGTGCACAGCTCATACCCGGGCATTTGTATACATAGCCTCATACGCAGCTAACTTTGTCATGGCCGCATAGACAGCTAAGCCGCATACACAGTACAAGCCTTCATGTTGTAAAATTGTATTATATTTTATCCTGTGCTTATGTGTATTGCAAAAAACTTTTTTGCGAGCCCTGTGTACTGTTTAGCTAGCTTGTACTGTACCTCTAGTTAGAGGATCTTTCGTTTCCACTGCTTGGAAAATATAGCGGCACTGCTGAGTATGCTTAAGCCTGATGATTTACTCTTTGAGCTCGCAGAGGTAGTTTAAATAAGATGGCTTTCAAATCCTGTTGTAAGTTATTAACTGTGCCTAGTTTAATTGTTTTAATGTTTTCAGATCTGGCGACAGTGGGGTTAATGTTCCCACCTCAGGCAGGGGCGGTTCTATACAGGGGCCCACAGGGGACAGTGCCCCTGTAAAAATGTCCCTGGTCCCTCCTGTGGCCCCCCTGAGCTGGCCACTGAGCTGACTGAAAAATACCGGACAAGATCAAGGCTATTTATCTGCTTCCCTGTCCCTGAAACGCTGTCTAGTCAAAGCATGGAGTTAACAAAGTGAAGTAAAACTTGTGCCCCCTCCCCTTTCAGAGATGAGCTACAGTTCCCGGGTTGTTGTGGGGGAGGGGCGTCTTACAGCTTCAGTCTGCAGACAAGAGTTCCAGAAGTGTCACTGGTTTGTTTTGCAGACGTTCTCTCTATCCTGTACACTGCCAGAACAGAAGAGATGTAAGTCTGCCCTCTCACCTCCACAACTCTATAATGACTGCTGGAGTGTTTTCCTTATTTTTCTAATGTATGTAAATAATTATTTGACACCATTTTCATTGAACGTGCTATCTGAACTGTGTAGCACTAGTTAAGTGCATAGACTTCTTTTTTGTATTTAATTTTTTTCTACTCAGTGTGTATGTGTGTGTATGTGTGTGTTTGTATGTATGTGTGTATATATATATATATATATATATATATATATATATATATATATATATATATATGTATATATGTATATATATGTGTGTGTATGGGTGTGTGTGTGTGTGTGTGTGTGTGTATATATATATATATATATATATATATATATATATATATATATATATATATATATATATATATATATATAATATATATATATATACACACACACTGTGTGTGTGTGTATATATATATATAATATATATATATATATATATATATATATATATATATATATATATATATATATATATGTGTGTGTACGTACATACACACACAAATTATAAATATATATATATATCTAATTTGTTTCCGTTTTTTAATGTGCCCCCCTGATTAAACATTGGCCCCACCTTTGCCCCCCCAGTAAAATTTGTCTAGAACCGCCACTGACCTTAGGTCCTTTTTGGCTCATTATGTGCGGGAGAGCGCTATTTCTCTGAAATGCTGGTTATAATTTATTGAAAAAAGCTGTGAATAGCTGAAACATGTGGATGATGGGAAATCAAGTTTAGTCTGCCACTACTGTGCTTTCCACTTCAGAGCGCTCTGAAACTAATAGCGGGTAAAATAATTCAAAAGGAACCGAAAAGCAGAGAATCCGCCCTTCTGATTGGTCCTAAAAATACACGTGATCCGATCTACACGGAAGTGTTCCTTTGACTGCAGAGGAGAACGCTGAACGTTTTCGGCGGTGTAGAGGACTGAGAACATTGAAAGGTAAAAGCTGAGAAACAGAAAGATTTGGGATTTCGGTTCCCAAAACTTTTACACCTGCAAAATTTGCTCAGTTCGAGCATCCTACACATCCTGTTGATACGGATTGATCCTAAACATCATAACACAAACTGACTGTTGTACCGGACTGAATCCTATCCTCAAGGGTTAGCTAAACCAGTAACAAAATTGAATATATTTTGGAAAGAATCTTATATACCCCAAAAAAGGACTATATCACAAGGAATTACACTGTTAAGTTGTACAAAGTCTATCTCTCAGATATTATAACACTGCCGATTTTAGTTCTTCAATGTCTGAGATACCATATGGGACATTTTTATTCTTAACATTATCCCTCATTTTTAATATAAATTTGGGTTTCTTATGCATATTTAAAGTTTTTTATCTTACCGTATATACATAGTACATACCACCAGAGGTTTATAGTATTGTATTTTAATTTACGTATTTATTAAATTTGTTTTTTAGATTCTGTTTGCATTTAGTCGTATTTTATCACCTACAGTAGATTTTCCATTTTTATTGTGATTGGCGCTCTTTTACTTTTTTCTTCTTTTTATAATTTCAATCCGTATAGGTGCTAACAATATCAGCCAGTTTATTTATAAAAATTTTTTTTTAACATTTTTATTTGAATTTTTGGGAGTTGTATATTAATCCAATGTACAGTGCATTTTAGGTGTTCACATTCTTTTTTGCTGTGTCCGCTCAGTTCTTCCTATTTTTGTCTGTGATTCCTGATCTTTTGCTCCCATCTAGTGGAGATTTTTTTGTAATTGCAGCCTTTTTATAGCACTGCATCATATTATCTTTCCACTTCCCCTTTAATTTGGGGTTAATGCCTAGTATGTCCGTCCTCTTTTGGATGATTATTCTAGCACTGCTTAGGCGCTCTACAAATTGTATAGATTTTATTTATCATTTTAAATAATAGGCTCTTCTGTGTTTAGGAATTGCATTATTGCTCTGTTGCTTACATAGATCAAGGACCTCAATTACAGTCTTTTTCCTACCCCTTTTTCGGGTAGAAAAGGCTAAGTTTTAAATCTCACTGGCTTATCTTAGTGTTAGCATGTTCTCCAGGTGTGGTAGGACTTTCTAGGATGCTGGTCTTTTATAACTGGTAAAGCCGTCTGTAGGCCTGTCGGTTAGCTTAGCTGCCTAGCAAGTATAAGGGTTACAGTTTTTTAAAAAACAAAAAATGCCCAGATCCAATTATGGATCAAGTAGGGGGCAGGCATTTCCCTTTTTTCATCAGGCTTGGTCCCAGATCCTTGGGCTGTAGAAGTAGTATTCCAGGGATACAGGATAGTTTTGCCCCCCCCCCCCCAGGTGAATATTTATCCTATCCAGGTTATCTGCAAACCAGGTGAAGAGAGAATCCTAAATGACCTATTTTCTCTGGGAGTGATTGCAGTTCCTGTGGTGGAACAGGGTCTAGGATTCCATATTGGACCTCAAGTGTATCAACTACAAGGTTCTGTCCTTTAACATGGAAACTATTCGTTCCATTCTACCCTTAGTTCAGGAGGGTCAGTTCATGACTACCATGGACCTGAAGGACGTGTATCTTCATGCTCCCTTTCACAGGGAACTTCTTCAATTCCTGCGGTTTGCCTTTCGAGTTAAACTCTTACAGTGTGTGGCATTTTGACCTTGCTATAGCTCCTCAAATCTTTTTATGGTTCTAAGGGCTTTTTTGGCGGGGGGGGGGGGGTCAGATCTCGGGGAATAGAGGAGGCGCTATTCCTGGATGACATCTTGGTTCAGGCGCCATCTTTTCAGTTAGCAAGATCTCTTATGGAGTTGTGTTTTTGGGAACGTTTATAGAGTCTCTGTCCATGTATAGTTTTCTGACGGGTGTCAGAAAATCCAAAATTCTTGTTCCTTGTCTTTTACTTCAGTCCTCTATTCGTCCTTCAGTGACTTAGCGATTGGTCTAATGGTTGTTTCCATGGACATTATTCCTTTTGTTCGTTTCCATTTAAGACCTCTAGAGTTTTGCATACTCTGACAAGGAACCAAGACCACTCAGATCTCTCTGAGGATAGTTCTAGACTCCCTAAGAGAGACTCTATCTTGGTGAATCTCTTGGGACCATCTGTTTCAGAGATCATGCTTCATGAGATCATCTTGGGAGGTTGTGACCACAGATGCCGGCCTGTCGGGCTGGGGAACAGTTTGGGGTTCCTTAAAGACTCTTTGAACTCTAGACAGTTTACTCTCCCAATAATCTTTTTAGAGTTGAGAGCAATCTTCACTGCTCTAACAACTTGGCCTCAACTAGGTTAGGTCCGATTTTTTTAGATTTCAGTTACCTATTTCCTCCGTTTGCTCTTCTTCCTAGAGTAAAAGCTTGTATCTATCAGGAAGGATCTGTTTTGCGGATTTGGTAAGGATGTCATCTCTAACCCCTTGGAGTTTTTCTCTAAGGATGGACCTTCTGCAGGGTCCCTTCCACCACACAGATCTAGATTCTCTGAAGCTGACTGCTTGGAGATTGTATGCCTAGTTTTGGCTAGGCATGGTTTTTTTGAGAAGGTCATTGTTACCATTCTTCAGGCTCGTAATTCTGTTACTCATAATATATACCATAAGGTATGAAATAAATATCTTTTATTGGTGCGAATCGAAGGGTTTCTCTTGGAGTCTGGATGTGGATCCCTCACATTTTATCTTTTCTTTAGGATGGCCTGGAGAAGCGTTTGTCAGTCAGTACTCTGGATGGTCAGATTTCTGTACTGTCTATTATTTTACTTAAACGTCTGGCTGCTCTGCCCGATGTGCAGTCTTTTGTTCAGGTCTTGGTCAAAATCAGGCCTGTGTATAAACCTGTTGCTCCTTATGGAGTCTTAACCTTGTTTTTAGTTTAGTTTTGCAGCAGGCTCTGGTTGAGCCTATGCATTTAGTTGATATAAAGTTCTTTTCTTGGAGAATTTAGTTTTTCCTTGCTATTTCTTCTGCTCGCAGAGTTTCCAAACTTTCGGCTCTGCTGTGGGATTCCCCTAACCTTATTTCATATGGATAATGCGTTTCTTCTTAATAAGTTGGGATTTCTTCCCAAGGTAGTATCGGATCGCAATATCAATCAGGAATTTATTGTTTCTTCTTTTTGTCCTAATCCTCCTTATGCGTAAGAACGCCTTTTGCATAACCTGGATGTTGTGCGTGCTCTAAATTTTTTACTTTCAAGCTTCTAAAGATTTTCGGCTATCAACTGCCCTGTTTGTTGATTTATCTGGTAAACGTTAGGGTCAGAAGGCCTCTTCTTCTTCTCTTTTTCTCTGGTTGGGAAGTGTTATCTGTTTAGCTTATGAGACAGCTGGACAACCTCTTCCTGAGAGAATTACGGCTCATTCCACTAGGGCTGTCTCTTCTTCCTGGGCCTTCAAAAGTGAAGCTTCTGTTTGACAAATCTGTAAGGCGGCAACTTGTTCCTCATTGCATACTTTTTACAAATTCTACAAATTTGATACTTGGCTGGGGCTTCCTTTGGAAGAAAAGTTCTTCAAGCGGGGGTGCCTTCTGTTTAGCTCCACCTGTCTTGTTCTCCCTTTCATTCTGTGTCCTCTAGCTTGGGTATTGGTTCCCACTAGTAATTAGACTGAAATCGTGGACTCTCCATGCCATAAGAAAGAAAACAAAATTTATGCTTACCTGATAAATTTATTTATTTCCGGACATGGAGAGTTCACGACCCGTCCTTTATTTACATTTAAGACAGCACTTTTTTGGTACAAACCTCAGGCACCTCTCTACCCTTGTGTTATATTTTTCCATTTTCCTTCAGCCGAATGACTGGGGATTATGGGTAGACACTTAAAAGCTTTGCTGGGTTGCTCTTTGCCTCCCTATATCCCACTAGTAATTGGAATGAAATTGTGGACTCTCCATGCCCGTAAATAAATTTATTAGGTAAGCATAAATGTTTTTAATTTTTTTTAATGTAGCTTTATCAAACTGATTTAATGGATTTTCATCCCCCCATAGTAGAAGCATAAGCAATCACTTCCATCATTTATAATGGAAACCACACCAGGGCTTTTTTATTTATTTTTTTAATGTGTGTGTGTGGCAGATCTCACACACCACCTCTTACAGTCTTATTACCCTTAAAAAAAAAACTATATAATCATAAGCATCCATATAACCATAGAGAACTGAACTATAAACAGGTGTGAATAGGAGCCAAACTGTTATATACTTGGTTGCAAAAACAAATTTATAATTTAAGTTTATATGTTTAAAATGTGTATCATGGTTTTCTTTGTGGAACTTGTGACCACCCTTATACAAAGCGGGATGTGGTCCTGAGCAAACAGGTCAGCACTAGAATGTTAAGAAATAAAGATTTCAACAATGTGTCACCCATGATTAGAGAGAGATGGCGAATAATTTCAATAATACTATGTATTTAAAATGTATTTTAAACGGTTTTACTTTTAAAGCGCAGCAGGCACAGAGGTACTAAGGCGCTTAAAGGGCCATAATACCCAAATGTTTAAACACTTGAAAGTGATGCAGCATAGCTGTAAAAAGCTGACTAGAAAATATCACATGAACATCTCTATGTAAAAAAAGAAAGATATTTTACCTCAAAAGTTCCTCAGTAGCCACATCCCATTGTAAAGGATTTCTAAGCAGCAAATCAGTATGTCTGTCCCGGGACAGCTGAAGGGATGAGCCTCGTGCACTTTCATGTTATATCCCAATTCAGTTTAGGGAAGTTTACAATGAAATCTCATGAGTAGTTAAGTCAAATCTCATGAGATCACAGTAAAAGAGTTCATGACCTCAGCACTGCTGATGCTGTTTGGCTGCTGTTCATTTCTTCATTTTTTATTTTTTTTTACCTGCAGCTGAGCAACAGCTGAGTATAACTTTTTACACAGAACTTACTCTGCTGAGCTGAGGAGATTGTGAGGTAAAATATCTTCCTTTTTTTACATAGAGATTCTCAGGTAATATTTTCCTGTCAGCTTTTTACAGTTAAACTGCATCAGTTTCAAGTGATTTAGCATATGAGTATTATGTCCCTTTAAGTATACAGATATGTGCGGGGGGGGGGGGGGGAGCGCTAAAAAAGCCTCCAGGTGGAGGGTAGGAAAGCTTAAGGTGGAATCCAAAGGTTAAAAAAGGGGTGGGATCATATGAAAAAGTGTGAGATCAATATAAAAAACCTCATAAACATCGCATAAAAAAATCTCATATAAATATCCAATTAGAAAAATGACAATATACTTGAAGTATTACACGGGGGGGGGGGGGGCATAAAATTATGTCCAAAGAGATATAAAATGTTAATACATATCACACTGATAGAGTTGGAGAAAAAATAATAATAACTAAGAAACCTTAAAAGTAATACCTATTTTAATTTAACACATGTAGTAGTATATAGATGAAAACATAAAAATGAACAAATTGACTAAAGAAAATAATGTCCCAAATAGAGTCCTAAAGGTAAAGTCCAGATTGGTCCCGTGTGATCCAATATGGTGGGTGTCCCAATATGTCCAATTGGGATGATTCCAGGTGAGGTTGGTGTACAAAAATGAAAAATAGAAAAAATGGAAAAAAGTAAAATAAAAATAATTTTAAAATATTTGTGGATAGTGGTATGAAAAAAGTAAAAATAAAAATAGAAAAAATGTGTGTAAAAAAATGTAGAAAAATATATAAAATTGTGTAAAAAATATGTAAAAAATATATAAAAAATGTGTAATAAAACCGTGTAAAAAATATATGTAAAAATTGTGAAATAAAAGCGTGTAAAAAGTTATGTGAAAAAGGTGTGTGAAAAAAATATGTAAAAAAGAATAGTGGCCAAAAAAACAGGTGTACACCCGGTGCAGTGATTGAAAAATCTACTAGGCAAATTCACCCTGTTAGGGAATGAGTTGCTGTTTATACAGTCTATTTCCAAAAGTGGGTGGATGATCCCTTAAGCATTTATCCAAAGGATAGTCCAAAAATAAAGAAAAAGAAAATTAATCCAAAGGAAAAAGTCCTAAGTCTTATATTCAAGTAGTCATAGATAATCACATGAAAACCTCTTCTTATGGGGATTCCACAGACAAGATTCCCAAGTAAAATCCGCAGGTAAATTCAAAGCCCTAAAACAAGATAAAAAATATAGTACAATATAGCTAAAAACCAGGTTGATAAGTAGGTATTAAGCTTACCAATATAATCTGAGCCGTGATATCAGAAATATGTCTACGCGTTTCAGTCCTCTCCTGGGACCTTTCTCAAGACTGATATCGGCTTTCTGTTTTCACATACCTTTAACAGGGGTAACCAGCCAATGTTATTTGCTGGAATTTCGCTCCAAACGTTTTACATTTGATGCCGTAGAATATCGAGTGTATCCCGGAAGTAGTAACTGGTACTATGCTAACATTATTTACTTCCGCCTTTACAAACTCATCCTGGTTGGCAATACGCAAACGGAAGTGACCGGGTTTCACACCGCATCCTTTATCGTCACTTCCGGATATCCACCACGCTAATGCCCCTTCAGAAAATTGTCATATTCGCAAGTTTATGGCCGGAAGTCACGTAGTGCTCTATATCGTGACTTCCGGGATTACATGAAACTGTATGCCCATTGTGGTTACCATGGTTACTATTGGTATACAGGTAGATGGAAATGGATATTGCGATCTTATGTAATCGGCCCATAGGGGATTTATTATAGTGGTGGATAATACAATCTTGGTTTGCCTATATGGTGTATTTATAAAGGTTAATGGTTGGGAAACACATCAATATATAATGATTGTATAAATAATAGATACCATGGCTCAGATCTAAAAAATAGAATAGAATATAAACCTTATTGGTTAAAGAGCAGCAACCTGAATATTGGCAGAGTCGCCAATAGGCAGAGTCGCCAATAGGCAGATATAAATTTGATAAGGTTAAAAGCTACATAGATAAGCAATAGTACATATGAAAATAATACATAGGTTAAAAACGTAAGTAGAAAGACGTAAGTTAAAAACATAAAATGTACTAAAATGGGGTAATAACAACCATCTACTGTAGTTATACAAATCGAAATAGCCAAATTGCGAATACTTTACACAAAATACAACTTAGAGTGGATCATAAAATGCTATTAAAAGACATGTTGATACATAAAGTGCCGTTAAGAGTAAGGATTTTTGGCATGTGGTAAAAAATATTTTCTAGAATCTAAAGGTCTGGAAATCTAAAAATCTAATTGGAGTTTCCACACTCACGTAATCATAATAGAATCCATAAAAATAACACAGTAAAAAACTTGAACATCTCGAGTATATTATATATGCTAAAAATGAGGTTAGCCTTTGAAGTCTCCATACTCGCAAAAACGTAGTGAAATCCATAAAAAATGACAGAGTGAAAAACTTGAACATACTGGGTATATGATGTATGCTGCAAGGGAGATAAACCATTGTGTTTAACGGAGGAAAAAATATACAGACTCATATTAAGAAACTCCCATGATAATCTAAAATAGAACCAATATCCTTTTGCGGGATTGCTAGACGTTATATAAGTACGTCATATTCATTGTATTTCAGATACCTCTATATTAAAATGGAAATGTAGGATGGGTAGGTAGGTGAATAGCTTTCAGATCAAAGAGTCGAACCTACTAATAGTAATATAGTGTCCTCTATCTGTTGATTCTATACACTGTTTGGGAGGGATGTCAGAGTAGGTGGAAAATTTCCACACTACTATTAAGACCCTTGGGGAATACACAATCTAGATTAAAAATCCATTTGGATTCCATTTTTAAAAGTTGCTTTTCAAAGTCCCCTCCTCTCCAGTTCTTCATGGGTTTACATATACCCATGTATTTAAGACTCGCACTACTACTATTGTGTGTTTCCTTAAAGTGCTTATATATATGAAAATCGTCTTTCTTCCATTTGATCTGGAGAAGATGTTCGCGTATTCTGTCTTTAAGTTTCCTAGATGTCTGGCCAATGTACTGAAGTCTGCACCCACACTCGATTAGGTATATTACACCTGTATCCTAACATCTAATGGTATCTTTCATAACAAAGTTTTCCTTCGTGACCATAGATTTAAATGTGTGTGTTTTTTTGCCATGCTTTCAAGCCTTGCATAAATGGCATGGGAAATAACCTTTCAGCTGTTTTCCAAAGACATCTCTTATTTTATCTTTAGGTAAATTAGGTACGCTCTGGGCAATAATTGTTTTAAGGTTCTTAGTTTTTCGGTAAATGAATTTGGGTGATTCACTTAGATCCTTCCTAATAATACTATCCTCTTTAAGAAAGTACCAGTGCTTTTTTTATTATTTTTTCTATTAAAAATCTGTTTTCACTATATTCTGTGATGAAAGGTACTGTTAAGATGTTACCTCCATCTTGTTTTTTCTCTTTGTATATCAGCAGGGATTCTCTTTCCATATTTTCAACCTCCTGAATTGTTTTATCAATGGTATTTGCTTAGTAGCCTCTCTCTATGAACCTCTCTTTGAGAATTTGTGATTGTTCCTTCCATTTACTAGGGTCGGAATAGTTTTTCCTTATTCTCATGAGTTGTCCTTTTGGTATGTTTGACTTCCATCTATGGTGGTGGCAACTCGTTTGATGGATATAGTTGCTGTTTGGCTGCTGTTCATTTCTTCATTATTATTTTTTTACCTGCAGCTGAGCAACAGCGGAGTATAACTTTTTACACAGAACTTACTCTGCTGAGCTGAGGAAATTGTGAGGTAAAATATCTTCCTTTTTTTACATAGAGAAGCTCAGGTGATATTTTCCTGTCAGCTTTTTACAGTTATACTGAATCAGTTTCAAGTGATTTAGCATATGAGTATTATGTCCCTTTAAACTTCACTGAGGATTTTCTTTTTAGACTAGCAAAGGTATAATGATTTAGAAGCTGTGTGCACTTAATGTCCAGAAGATGGAGCAATGCACTCAGCTAGCACAGCAAAGAGCCTTCTTGCCATCATCCTTCTTGCTTGCTTACAAGAGTTGTGCATATGGTTGTTTATTTTGTTGCACATTCTAAAGTATGTCAGAAATCCATATAATAATAAGGTTATTAACAATAATGTGTGTGTTTTCTAAACCCTGTTGTAAAAAAGAAGAGATAAGCCCCATTTAAAATGGGTATAGGTATATAACTTTGATCTGTGCTTTAAATCTTGGGAAATCTTAGGCCTTTTCGATGAGCTATTTAAAGGGCCAGTAAACCCACAAAATAATGTTATATAATGCTGAACTATGTGCAGAATTATATAACATCAGCTTAGCGCCATCTTTCTACTTGAAAGAATTTCAGTCAAAACTTGCTACGAAAATTACTTTCACAGTACGCCACTCCTGGCTCTACTAAGCGGGTCTGTTTGTTTTGCCTAAGCGCATTGGGCACGCTGTCTATTTACAGCTGGCCTGACCGCTATTAAACTCAATGTAACTCGCTCCCGCTCTGGTCTTGTAGCAGGAGCGAGCTACATTGAGTTTAATGGAGTGATCGGGCCGGCTGTGAATAGACAGCGTGCCAATGCGCTTAGGGAAAACAAACAGACCCGCTCAGTAGAGCCAGGAGAGCTTTAACTTTTTACCCCCATTTTACTGTTTGAATGAGCAGGCGATTGGCTTTCAAACAATGTGTCTTGAGGGTTTCTTAAAGGGACATAAAACCCTTTTTCATGATTCAAATAGCGCAAACCATTTTTTAAAAACTTCCCAATTTACTTTTTTAGCAATTTTACTTCATTCTCTTGTTAAAGGAGCAGCAATGCACTCACTACTGGGATCCTGCTGAACACATCAGTAAGCCAATGATAAGAAGCATATATGTGCAGTCTCCAATCGGTAGCTAGCTCCCAGCTCCTGAACCTACTAGGTATCCTTTTCAGAAAAGAGAACAAAGCATTTATCTATCAAACTATATTTTAATGGAATTCATTTATTGTAATTCATGAAGAAGGATTATCGTAAATTCTCGTGCTTTGTTTTCGTCCTTTTCCTCAGCAGATTTCTAGCAGCGAGATTTTAATTCCTGTGCATTATTTACAAAACAAGTTACAGAAACTATTGCTTTCCTTTATTTGTTACCTCAGACAGCTCACAGTGCTGTAGCACAACAACATCTGTTTAGGCTTTAAAGTATCAATCTCTGTTTGTTAATATGCATTCTGATTAGATAGAGATGTCCTAGATTGTGTTTGTCAGAGAATAACATTTCTTACATTTAAAGTGAAGGTTAAGTTTTAACATTAGCAAGACATCAATGCATTTCTTACTACTGGTTAAAGTTAATCGCTAAGTTTTTTCTTCAAATTTTTGTTGTTTCTCTATTTTTTCTAGAACTCTATCTACCTACCGTTGCAATCTTCTACTCCTCCCAGACACTACTTCCTGCCCTGTACTTTTCTAGGAAGCACCTGTTCTCTAGTGAATTAACTTATTAGTGTGCAACTCTTTTCTTGTGTCTTTTTGTCTACTTCATGCCCTCCTTAGGTTTGACGTATAGAGCGGTCCCACCCGCTTTCTACATCTGCCTAAAGCGCGTTCACAAGGCTCCGGGAAATAGCGCATGCGCCAATCGGCGATTTCACTATCTTGTGCGCACGCGCTAATCTGCAAAGCCGATCACAAATTAAAAATTAATTGATCATTTCTAAAAACAATAACATACATTGAACTCTTTCAGTAGTATCGGATAAGTTGCTAACAAGGCGATGACGTCTGATAGGGGATTCTTAGTTTGTGCCAATACGCATGCGCGAATTGTGAGCATGCATGGATGCCAAGATGAAGGCTCACACAATAGCGCATGCGCACATGGTCAAGTTGGTGGATGACATACACTGACGGTCGCCTAACGGCCAGAATTTCAGTTGGCTGATCCAGAAACGTGATCGACAGCCAAATATTTTTTTTTTTTACGGGTTGTAATTAGTCTACATTCACAAATGGATGAATAATGAAAATATCTTTATTTTTTATTATAATTATAACAAATTATGAATGAAACTCATATTGATTTTGTAAAACAAATGAGATAATGGATCGACATAAAGATAAGTTTACCTTCACTTGAAGTGTAAAAGATTGTCATTTCTTATTTTCTAGACCTCTTAAAGAAACTCCATCAGCTTCACAGTTAAAGGGATGCTAAACCCACATTTTTTCTTTAATGATTCGGATAGAGCATGCAATTTTAAGCAACTTTCTAATTTACTCTTAATATGAATTTTTCTTCGTTCTTTTGCTATCTTTATTTAAAAAGCAGGAATGTCAAGCTTAAGAGCCGGCCCATTTTTGGTTCAGAACCTGAGTTATGCTTGCTTATTGGTTTGCTAAATGTAGCCACCAATAAGCAAGCTCTATCAAGGGGGCTGAACCTAAAATGGCCTGGCTCCTTAGCTTTAAATTCCTGCTTTCTAAATAAAGATAGCAAAAGAACAAAGAAAAATTGATAATAAGAGTAAATTAGAAAGTTGCTTAAAATTGCATGGTCTATCTATCTGAATCATGAAAGTAAAAAAATTGGGTTTAGTGTCCCTTTAACCCTTTGAGTGCCAACGGCAGCTCTGAGCCGTCGCAAATTGTCCATGTCAGGTGCTGACGACGGCTCAGAGCTGTCGCTAGCACTCACCCACCTTGAGGGCAATCTGGGGGCTCCCACCTACTACCACCCCACTCACTGGGGCTTCATGATTCGTTTGGTGACGTTACGCACAATGACGTGATGACGTTACCATGCAACTTTATTTATAATTAACAATAGACAATATAGGGAAATGGGGGCGAGCTGCTTAGAAGCCTGTATCTCAGGCATCTAAGCAGCTACAGACCCCCAAGACCCACCGTTGGAAAGGTAATCGCTTAACCTTTCCAACAGTATAAGTCTTGGGGGTCTGGAAAGAAAAGTAAAAAAGTAGAAAATAAATATATTTAAAAAAAGTTTAAAAAAAAAAAGCTTAAATCCAGCTTAGCTCCCAGGTAGGAAATGGCTTAGCAGCTAAAGGGTTAAGCTATGCACTAGTTATTTTTCTCATTGAAAATATAATAGACTTAGATGCATGTTTTGATGTGGCCTTATTGGCAAATGTATCTCTTTGTGCATTTTTTTTAGTTTTTGTATTATTTTTTTGCGGTGCATAAAACTTGAGGTGACATAATTAAAGGGACACTCAAGTCAAAATAAACTTTTATGATTCAGATAGAACATGCAGTTTTAAAGGGACAGTATACACACATTTTTATATAACTGCATGTAATAGACACTACTATAAAGAATAAGATGCACAGATACTGATATAAAAATCCAGTATAAAACTGTTTAAAAACTTACTTAGAAGCTCTCAGTTTAGCTTTGTTGAAAGGTAGCTGGAAAGCCCATTGCAAGTGGGAAATAAGACACTTTCCCCCCCTCCCCCTTCTTTTGCATATGAAAAGACCCTTTACACAAATAGGAGCAAGCTGGATTAGGTAGCTGACGGTATTCACATAAAACTTTGGGGCTTGGTTAGGAGTCTGAAAATCAGAGCAATGTTATTTAAAAATAAGCAAAACTAAAAAAAAACTTTAAAAAAAAAACTTCATGGACTATATAAATAGATCATCTACAAAATATTTATGCAAAGAAAAAATGAGTGTATAATGTCCCTTTAAGACACTTTCTAATTTACTTCCATTCTGAAATTTTTCAGTTTTATTTGCAAACTTTCTGTTGAACAAGATCATACTGAGCATGTGCACAAACTCACAGGGTATACAAATAGTCTATGAGGAAGCGCCACTAGGGGGTGCGAAACGCGTGAGCCGTTTGGCCGTGTTCTGTATTTTTTACATTTGATGGAATAAACTTCTTTTTTAAACCTCTGCTGTGCTGCCGCATTTCATTTCTACAGATACATATAGTATAATAGTCTGTGATTGGTATATGATATGGAGAGACCGGGGAGATTGAAATTCTCAATGTGGCTAGGAAGCAGCGGTCTGATGAGAACCTGCAGTCAGAGAGCAGGAAAAGGCTTGATAAATCTAGCCCTTAGTGGCCCAGTTGTATCACATTGAACACTTTTTCTAACAGGACTTGACAAAATCTAGTAGCCAGCTAAAGAATTTAGAAGCCAGACATTTGTTTTAGTTTATGATGCATATTTGATTAATTCTATAGCAATTAAAAATTCTGTAGCAAAAAAAAATGTAAACCAACGTCAAGGTATGCCTTTACCATTACAGTCTTTAACTATCCCTTTAGACACAGTAAGTCATCTCTGGCCTCTCAGTTGCATGTTATATTTTAAACTTCATAGCAAATAACAATAGCCCGGCTGAAAAAAAAGTCAAATGTACTGCTTTAATGCAATACAATTCTAACTAGTCATGCAAGGCTAAGGGTTGAGAGTTTGAAACATTGCTGCTGTTGGATTTATTGGATCTGTATTCTGCAAATAAATATTGCTGTTTTTGGAACAGTATTGTTGCAATAGTCCTGTGAAGCTGCATTGTTTTTTCACAAAAATAACACAAACCTCTACTGAATCACTGAATGGACTCAATAAGCCCATATGGACTATATCTTTCAAAACGGAATTCAATTTAATAAGTGGTTAAAGGGATACAAAACCCATTTTTTCCCCTTTCATTATTCAGATAGCGCATGCAATTTTAAAGGGACAGTCTACACCAGAATTTTTATAGTTTTAAAAGATAGATAATCCCTTTTATTACCCATTTCCCAGTTTTGCATAACCAACACAGTTATAATAATATACTTTTAACCTCTGTGATTATCTTGTATCTAAGCCTCTGCAAACTGCCCCTTTTTTCAGTTCTTTTGACAGACTTGCAGTCTAGCCAATCAGTGCCTGCTCCCAGATTACTTCACGTGCACGAGCACAGTGTTATCTATATGAAATATGTGAACTAACACCCTCTAGTGGTGAAAAACTGTTAAAATGCAATCTGAAAGAGGTGGGCTTCAAGGGCTAAGAAATTAGCATATGAACCTCCTAGGTTAAGCTTTCAACTAAGAATACCAAGAGAACAAAGCAAAATTGGTGATAAAAGTAAATTGGAAAATTGTTTAAAATTACATGCTCTATCTGAATCATGAAAGTTTATTTTGGCCTAGACTGTCCCTTTAAGCAACTTTCTAATTTATTCCTGTTATCTATTTTTCTTCGTTCTCTTGCTATCTCTGTTTGAAAAAGCAGGAATGGAAGGTTAAGAGCCAGCCCATTTTTGGTTCAGCACCTTGGTAGAGCTTGCTGATTGGTTTGCGACATTTAGTAACCAATCAGCAAGAGCAACCTAGGTGCTGAAATAAAAATGAGCCGGCTCTTAAGCTTACATTCTTGCTTGTTCAAATAAAAATAGCATGAGAATAAAGAAAAATTAATAATAGGAGTAAATTAGAAAGTTGCTTAAAATTGCATGTTCTATCTGAATCATAAAAGAAAAAAATGGGTTTAGTATCCCTTTAAATCAGAGCTCTGACTAAACTTTTCTGATGGCACCACAACAGGCTACTTGTCTAAAAACAAAAAAAATACGTAGCTTTGTTCAAAATGGTTTAAGCATAAACTATAGCTGCACAATACTTTTCTCCCACTCGCTAGAATAGAATGCTTTATGGCTGTATGAAAGGGAACTGATTGGCTTTTATAAGGATTTATGAGGGTACACATAGCCTGCATATAATTTACTGCTGATGGTGAAGAGAAGGTAATATTTATTAAAAATACTTAGAACGGCAGTTGTATATTTATGAATTATGTTTAATGGTAGTTTAAGTAATTATGCATTTTAATGAATATTCATTAGTCTGTCATTCAGTGTAGCCGTGGATATCCTGCTTCAGGCTGAATCACCCAAGGTGAATTTCAGATGAACAGAATGAGGATTGAGTTAATTGTTTGACAGCTTTATTAAGGATTTTGTAAGAAAAATTATTACTTCTATTTTTCCTTATAATTATTATATATATAAAAAATGTCTAACAACACACTGATTCATAATATTCTCTGTAATAAACCTGCTGTCATTCTCCATTTAATGTGTTGATTTCAACTCCTTTTTACTTTATTTATTTGTATGCCATAGGCAGATACTCTGCTGACCGTTACATAGAAGATGAAAACTTTTGTGGGGCATTAATATGAGTTTATTTTCTTAGTCTATAGATGAACCTCCTTACCTGTCAGTTGGCACAGATGTGAGTGCCAAGTATAGAGGTGCGTTCTGTGAAGCCAAGATCAAATCAACAAAAAGACTGATTAAAGTGAAGGTACGTGGTTTGTTTTATCGCCTTTAACTAAATTACGCCTATAGGACGTTCCTGGAATGTACTATGTTATTCAGTGTCCTGCAGCCTCCTGATTTAAGTAAAAGGATAATCGGAATGGGTGGTGTTTCAGTATCATAGTCAGGCCCCCATGATCCGATCCCGGCCTTGAAACCACATGATCGCATCGACAATGGAGTGATTTTGTTTTTCAAGCAAGTGTTTACATTGGAACTTCGTCCTGATGTTAAACCCTTGCCCGGGCATGAAGGTGTTAAAATAAAAATACCCTATTTATACTTTTTGTCTGCTCCATATAAATAATTTTAGAGGTTTTTTTTTCTTCCTTCCTTTCTTTTGCTCCAGTTAAAGGGATATGAAACTCAAAATATTTATTTCATGATTCAGATAGTGCATGCAATTTTTAAGCAACTTTTCAATTTACTTTTATGATCTAATTTGCTTTGTTTTCTTTATAGCCTTTGTTGAAAAGTACCTAGGTAGGCTCAGGCTACAGCACTACTAAGAGCTAGCTGCTGATTGGTGGCTGTACATGTATATCTCTTGGGATTGGCTCACCTGATGTTTTTAGCTATCTCCCAGTAGTTAAATTTCTGCTCCTTTAACAAAGGATACTTAGAGAATGAAGCAAATGTGATAATAGAAGTAAATAAGAAAGCTGTTTAAAATCATATGCTCTATCTCAATCGTGAAAGAAAAAAATGTTTCATGTCCCTTTAAGTAGTTATGTGATGATAAACTGTTTCATTCATATGCCATAGAATGCTTGTCGTAATAAATATGTATGTATTATAAATAATTTATGTTAAAGTTATACATAAAATATCTTAGAACCCTGGTTTTCAAACACGTCCTCAGGCCTCCCAAACAGGCCAGGTTTTCAGGATTACTTTGGGTGAGAGCAGGTAAAATAGCCATGGCTACTAATCAGCTGATAATTTCACCTGTGCTCTAGTTCAGATATCCTCAAATTCTGGCCTGTTAGGGAGGGCTGACGACAGGTTTGAAAACCAGTGTATTAGAATGATGGTGGAATGATGAGTATTCTCAAAACAAAGAGTTGTTGGCTTTTTACCTCCTTTTCATAATTCAGATGTTAAATACTTTTAAAATTGAGGATAATTATTAACAAAATTTCTTCCACATTCTGCTCAAATTCTTACATGTTTCCATCTTAATATGAGGAGAGTCCACGGCTTCATTCCTTACTTGTGGGAATGAAGCCGTGGTCTCTCCTCATACAGATGGAAATGAAATGATCAGGTAAGCATAATTTATGTTTTTGTTATGTGTATTATTTAAGCAATTCTTAATGTACAGTATTTCATTTAGGCAACATGTAGGCAAGATTCAACAACTTTGGAAGTACAAGATGAACACATTAAGGGTCCTCTAAAGGTATTTTTCTTTTCAGACTTAATTTCTATATATTTATTTCCATGCAGATGTGCATTAATGTTCTATATGGCACATTTTATTTTTGCTACTTTGGTATACATATTGAAGTTGTACAAGTTGGTGTGTTAAAACAAAATGGCAGGTGTCAACTGTGTGAACTTTGCACAAATTAAAGATTTACAGAGAAACGCTTAAATGTAAGTTCAAGCCCTGCTCATGAGGTGTTTACATTCTTGAAATATTATATCATCATAACATTTGCCTTTTTTTCAATATTCTGTTAAAATGTTGTGGTAAAGCTTTCTCTTGTAAGGTGTATCCAGTCCACGGGTTCATCCATTACTTGTGGGATATTCTCCTTCCCAACAGGAAGTTGCAAGAGGACACCCACAGCAGAGCTGTCTATATAGCTCCTCCCCTAACTGCCACTCCCAGTCATTCTCTTGCAACTCTCGACAAGAAAGGAAGTATCAAGAGATATGTGGTGACTTAGTGTAGTTTTACCTTCAATCAAAAGTTTTTATTATTTTTAAACGGTACCGGCGTTGTACTGTTTTACTCTCAGGCAGAAATTAGAAGAAGAGCCTGGAGGTTTGATGATTTTAGCGGTTTGTAACTAAGGTCCATTTCTGTTCTCACACATAACTGAAGAATATGGGAAAACTTCAGTTGGGGGAACGGTCTGCAGATTAGCTGCTTTGAGGTATGTTCAGTATTTTTATTTCTAGAGAGATGAATAAGTTCTAGAAAATGCTGACAGAGCCTTGTGTATTTGAGGTAAGCCTGATGCAGTGATTTAACAGCGACTGGGATCATGCTTACATAACAGGGTAATACTCATGTTACTATTCATATTGCTTAGTGACAAAACGTTTACGTGATTTCAAATAAATAGGACGTTTTTTCTCTGAGGGAGATAAGTCTTTATTTGGGGCCTAGTTTCCACATGGCTAGTCAGATACTCCTAGGATTATTTTCTTAAGGCCCTTCTAACATCCAGTACGTGGTGGGAGGGGCCTATTTTAGCACTCTAACTGCAGTTTTAATTCAGACTGAGACATCCAGCTTCCCTAGAGGTTTCCTCTGGCATCTGAGGACCATTTCAAAGGGGTTATTTCTGCACAAAATCGTATATGAGGGCAGGTAGGAGCCTCAGCAGAGCTGTGGCAAGGTGCTCAATTGACTTTTAACGTTTTTCAATCCGGTTTGGGACCTAAGGGTTTAATCATCCATTTGCAAGTGGGTGCAATGTTGCTTTAGTCCCTTACACACACTGTAAAAATTTCAAAGACTTTACTGTATTTTTACACTGTTTTGCAGTTTAAGTGCTAGTTTTTTTCTCTTAAAGGCACAGTAACGTTTTTGTTTAATTTCTGTTTCACCTTTATTAAAGTGTTTTCCAAACTTGCTTGTCTCATTACTAGTCTGTTAAACATGTCTGACATAGAGGAAACTCCTTGTTCAATATGTTTTGAAGCCATGGGGGAACCCCCTCTTAGAATGTGTACAAAATGTACTGATATTTCTATAAAGTATAAAGACCATATTATGGCGCTTAAAGATTTATCTCCAGGGGATTTTCTGACTGAAAAGAGGGAGATTATGCCATCTAGCTCTCCCCATGTGTCAGAACCTATAACTCCCGCTCAAGTGACGCCAAGTACATCTAGCGCGTCTAATTCTTTTACCTTACAGGACATGGCGGCAGTTATGAATGCTACCCTCTCAGAGGTATTCTCCAAACTGCCAGGGCTACAAGGAAAGCGAGACCGCTCTGGGGCTAGAACTAATACAGAGCTTTCTGACGCTTTAATGCCTGTGTCCGATATACCCTCACAATACTCAGAAGCCGTGGCAGGTGAGCTTCTATCGGTGGGTGACATTTCAGGCTCAGGGAAGGCGTTACTTCAGTCTGATTTTGAAATGACAGCGTTAAAATTTAAGCTTGAACACCTCCGCTTATTGCTTACTGAGGTTTTAGCGACTCTGCATGACTGTGACCCCATTGTGATTCCAGAGAAATTGTGTAAAATGGACAAATACTTTGCAGTGCCTGTTTACACTGATGTTTTTCCAGTCCCTAAGAGGTTTTCGGAAATTATTACTAAGGAATGGGATAGACCAGGTGTGCCGTTCTCTCCCCCTCCTGCTTTCAAAAAGATGTTTCCCATAGATGCTGCCATACGGGACTCGTGGCAGACGGTTCCTAAGGTGGAGGTGTCATGATACAATCATGTGGAGTAGTTGATACCTGGATTGGCTGCTCAGCAGAGGTGGTATTGTCTCAGCCTGGAAGTGAACTGCTGTTCTGTGTGTGTGGAATTTGTATTCAGAGAAGCTGTGGGCTGAGCCCCTTCCCCCTCCTTAGAATAGTGATGTAGTATAACTGTGTGTAGGAATGCAAAACGCTCCTCCCCTTGGAGACTGATAGTGATAGCTAAGACTTGTTTTTATTGGCCACACTCGTTGTAAATTATAACCCGGGCGTTGTCTTTGACAAGACAAAGAGAATCAGATTCAAGTATGCAAGAGCAGGACTTTTTTAGTCAGAACTGCCTTGGGACCAAGGGACTAACATCAGATGGCAGCTCTCCACATACCTAAAGGAATTTGATAATAAGGTATTGTGTACTTATTTTCAGGTCCAATTTTGTTTTTAAAGAACTGTAACTTTGCATTTGTATGTTTGTTTTGAGTATCTGTGTAATTTTGCACTGTGTAACCTGTGTTGATATTTTTGTTATTAAACACATAGAAAATCTAATTCTGTCTTTGGACTCTGATATCTGAAATCACACTCCTGTTGAGACAAGGTTAAAGGCACGTTACCTAAGTAATAAATAGTGTGAGTTTTTAGGGGTTCCCCAGAACTCCCCTTTAATTTAAAAGTTTTGGTGGTGGCAGCAGGGAAATTATTAGAGCAGTGTGGGTCAGATTTGGTTAATGTGGTTCTCTCTTAAAGGTCCTTTTGCAGAGTTGCAAGGATAAGGGAACCAGAGCTGTGTGCCATTAACCCCTTCATGCCCACACCCCTCTATTGTGACGCTGAGAAGGCGTGATTCGTCACAGGAGGGAGCAGTCTCTACCCTTGCTAAGCGTACAACTATCCCCGTCGAGGACAGTTGTGCTTTCCTAGATCCTATGGATAAAAAATTGGAGGGTCTCCTTAAGAAAATTTTTATACATCAAGGTTTTATTCTCCAGCCTCTTGCATGCATTGCCCCAGTTACTGCTGCAGCGGCTTTTTGGTTTGAGTCTCTTGAGGAGGCTCTACAGGTAGGGACCCCGCTAGACGATATTCTAGACAGGATTAAAGCTCTTAAGTTAGCTAACTCCTTTATTTCTGACGCCATTTTTCATTTAGCCAAGCTAACGGCTAAGAATTCAGGTTTTGCCATTTTGGCACATAGGGCGCTATGGCTTAAGTCCTGGTCAGCAGACGTTACTTCAAAGTCTAAGCTTCTTAACATCCCCTTCAAGGGACAGACCCTATTCGGGCCTGGTCTGAAGGAGATCATTTCTGATATTACTGGAGGAAAAGGTCACGCCCTTCCTCAGGATAGGTCCAATTAGTTAAGGACCAAACAGAATAATTTTCATTCCTTTCGAAACTTCGAGTGACGCAGCTTCAGTTTCCTCTAATGCAAAACAAGAGGGAAATTTCGCCCAGTCCAAACCAGTCTGGAGACCTAACCAGGCTTGGAACAAGGGGAAGCAGGCCAAGAAACCTGTGGCTGCCTCTAAGACAGCATGAAGGAGTAGCCCCCGATCCGGGACCGGATCTAGTAGGGGGCAGACTTTCTCTCTTCGCCCAGGCTTGGGCAAGAGACGTCTAGGATCCCTGGGCATTAGAGATTATTTCCCAGGGATATCTTCTGGACTTCAAAGCTTCATCTCCAAAGGGGAGATTTCATCTCTCACAATTATCTGTAAACCAGATAAAGAGAGAGGCATTCTTACGTTGTGTTCAAGACCTACTGGTTATGGGAGTAATCCACCCAGTTCCAAGGGAGGAACAGGGGCAGGGCTTCTATTCAAATCTGTTTATAGTTCCCAAAAAAGAGGGAACTTTCAGACCAATCTTGGATCTCAAGATCCTAAACAAATTTCTCAGGGTCCCATCCTTCAAGATGGAGACTATCCGAACCATCCTCCCTATGATCCAGGAGGGTCAATATATGACTACCGTGGACTTAAAGGATGCTTATCTCCACATTCCGATTCACAGAGATCATCATCAGTTCCTCAGGTTCGCCTTCTTAGACAGGCATTACCAGTTCGTGGCTCTTCCCTTCGGGTTAGCCACGGCACCAAGAATCTTTATGAAGGTTCTAGGGTCCCTACTGGCGGTTCTAAGGCCACGGGCATAGCAGTGGCTCCTTACCTAGACGACATTCTGATACAGGCGTCGACTTTTTAAAAAATCATTAAGTCCCATACGGACATTGTTCTGGCCTTTCGGGTGGAAGGTGAACGAAGAAAAGAGTTCTCTCTCCCCTCTCACAAGAGTTTCCTTCCTAGGAACACTGATAGATACAGTAGAAATGAAAATTTTTCTGACAGAGGTCAGGTTATCAAAGCTTCTAACTTCCTGCCGTGCTCTTCATTCCACTTCTTGGCCATCAGTGGCTCAGTGTATGGAAGTAATCGGCCTAATGGTAGCGGCAATAGTCATAGTTCCGTTTACCCGCCTACATCTCAGACCACTGCAGCTTTGCATGCTCAATCAGTGGAATGGGGACTACACAGATTTGTCCCCTCTGCTAAATCTGGATCAAGAGACCAGGGATTCTCTTCTCTGGTGGTTATCTCAGGTCCATCTGTCCAGGGGAATGAGTTTCCGCAGGCCAGAGTGGACTATAGTGACGACAAATGCCAGCCTTCTGGGCTGGGGCGCGGTCTGGAACTCCCTGAAGGCTCAGGGTTCGTGGACTCAGGAGGAAGCCTTCCTTCCGATAAACATTCTGGAACTGAGAGCGATATTCAATGCTCTTCAGGCTTGGCCTCAACTAGCTGCAGTCAGGTTCATCAGATTTCAGTCGGACAATATAACGACTGTAGCCTATATCAACCATCAGGGAGGAACAAGAAGCCCCCTGGCAATGTTGGAGGTTTCAAAGATAATTCTATGGGCAGAGGTTCACTCTTGCCATCTCTCAGCTATCCATATCCCAGGAGTAGAGAACTGGGAGGCGGATTTTCTAAGTCGGCAGACTTTTCATCCGGGGGAGTGGGAGCTCCATCCGGAGTTATTTGCCCAGCTGATTCAACTATGGGGCAAACCAGAACTGGATCTGATGGCATCTCGTCAGAACGCCAAGCTTCCTTGTTACGGGTCCAGGTCAAGGGATCCCCAGGCAGCGCTGATAGATGCTCTAGCAGTGCCCTGGTCCTTCAGCCTGGCTTATGTGTTCCCACCATTTCCTCTCCTCCCTCGTCTGATTGCCAAAATCAAGCAGGAGAGAGCCTCAGTGATTTTGATAGCACCTGCGTGGCCACGCAGGACTTGGTATGCAGATCTGGTGGACATGTCATCCCTTCCACCATGGATTCTGCCGCTGAGGCAAGACCTTCTACTCCAAGGTCCTTTCAAACATCCAAATCTAATTTCTCTGCGACTGACTGCTTGGAGATTGAACGCTTGATTTTATCAAAACGTGGTTTCTCCGAGTCGGTCATTGATGCCTTAATTCAGGCTCGAAAGCCTGTCACCAGGAAAATCTATCATAAGATATGGTGTAAATATCTTCATTGGTGTGAATCCAAGGGTTACTCATGGAGTAAAGTCAGGATTCCTAGAATCTTATCCTTTCTCCAAGAAGGATTGGAGAAGGGATTGTCAGCTAGTTCCTTAAAGGGACAGATTTCTGCTCTGTCTATTCTTCTGCACAAGCGTCTGGCAGATGTTCTAGACGTTCAGGCGTTTTGTCAGGCTTTAGTTAGAATCAAGCCTGTGTTTAAACCTGTTGCTCCACCATGGAGTTTAAATATAGTTCTTAAAGTTCTTCAAGGGGTTCCGTTTGAACCTCTGCATTCCATAGATATCAAGCTTTTATCTTGGAAAGTTCTGTTTTTGGTAGCTATCTCTTCAGCTCGAAGAGTTTCAGAGTTATCTGCCTTACAGTGTGATTCCCCTTATCTGACCTTCCATGCAGATAAGGTAGTTTTGCGTACCAAACCTGGGTTTCTTCCTAAAGTGGTATTTAATAAGAATATCAATCAGGAGATTGTTGTTCCGTCACTGTGTCCTAATCCTTCTTCAAAGAAGGAATGTCTATTACACAATCTTGACGTGGTAAGTGCTTTAAAGTTTTATTTACAAGCTACTAAGGATTTTCGTCAAACACCTGCATTGTTTGTTGTCTACTCTGGACAGAGGAGAGGCCAAAAGGCTTCGGCATCTTCTCTTTCTTTTTGGCTGAGAAGCATAATCCGTTTATCTTATGAGACTGCTGGCCAGCAGCCTCCTCAAAGAATTACAGCTCCTTCCACTAGAGCGGTAGCTTCCACATGGGCTTTTAAAAATGAGGCCTCTGTTGAACAGATTTGTAAGGCGGCGACTTGGTCTTCGCTTCATACTTTTTCTAAATTCTATAAATTTGATACTTTTGCTTCCTCGGAGGCTATTTTTGGGAGAAAGGTCTTGCAGGCAGTGGTGCCTTCCGTTTAAGTTCCTGCCTTGTCCCTCCCTTCATCCGTGTCTTAAAGCTTTGGTATTGGTATCCCACAAGTAATGGATGAACCCGTGGACTGGATACACCTTACAAGAGAAAACAAAATTTATGCTTACCTGATAAATTTCTTTCTCTTGTGGTGTATCCAGTCCACGGCCCGCCCTGTCACTTTAAGGCAGGTGTTTTTTATTTTTAAACTACAGTCACCACTGCACCCTATAGTTTCTCCTTTTTCTTGCTTGTCTTCGGTCGAATGACTTGGAGTGGCAGTTAGGGGAGGAGCTATATAGACAGCTCTGCTGTGGGTGTCCTCTTGCAACTTCCTGTTGTGAAGGAGAATATCCTACAAGTAATGGATGAACCCGTGGACTGGATACACCACAAGAGAAAGAAATTTATCAGGTAAGCATAAATTTTGTTTTTCCCTAATCTGGCATATATCGATAGCAGACATTTAGCTCATTGGTGAGAAAGTAGTATGGTAATACACGTATATAACTTCCCTCTACACCAATCATAGCTTAACCCCTTAATGACCGGTGCATTTTTCAATTTTCTTACCCTTAATGACAATGGCTATTTTTACATTTCTGCAGTGTTTGCGTTTAGCTGTAATTTTCCTCTTACTCGTTTACTGTACCCACACATATTATATACCGTTTTTCTCGTCATTAAATGGACTTTCTAAAGATACCATTATTTTCATCATATCTTATAATTTACTAAAAAAAAAAAGATAAAATATGAGGAAAAAATGGAAAAAAAAACACTTTTTCTAACTTTGACCCCCACAATCACCAAAAAACACCCATGCTAAATAGCTTATAAATTTTGTCCTGAGTTTAGAAATACCCAATGTTTACATGTTCTTTGCTTTTTTTGCAATTTATGGGGCAATAAATACAAGTAGCACTTTGCTATTTCCAAACCACTTTCTCTTGTTAAGTGTAGTCAGTCCACGGGTCATCCATTACTTATGGAATATATCTCTTCCTAACAGGAAGCTGCAAGAGGATCACCCAGCAGAGCTGCTATATAGCTCCTCCCCTCACATGTCATATTCAGTCATTCTCTTGCAGCCTAACTAGATAGGTCGCTGTGAGAGGTCTGTGGTGTTTTTTAACTTAGTTTATTTCTACAATCAAAAGTTTGTTATTTTAAATGGCACCTGAGTGTGCTGTTTATTCTCAGGCAGCATTAGAAGAAGAATCTGCCTGCGTTTTCTATGATCTTAGCAGACGTAACTAAGATCCACTGGCTGTTCTCATCTGAGGAGTGAGGTAACTTCAGAGAAGGGGAATAGCATGAAGGCCCCCCCTGCAAATGAGGTATGTGCAGTAATTATTTTTCTGAGGAATGGAATTGACTGAGAAAATACTGCTGATACCAATGTAAAGTAAGTTCAGCCTTAAATGCAGTGATAGCGACTGGTATTAGGCTGATGAGTGTGTGTACACTGAATGTATTTTTCTAAGGAATGGAATTGACTCTGAAAATACTGTTAATACTGAAATAATGTATGAGCCTTAACTGCAGTTAAAGCGACTGGTAGCAGGCTTATTAATAACAATTCATAACTTTTCAAATGTATGTTTAAAACGTTTACTGGCATGTTAATCGTTTTTTGTGAGGTACTTGGTGATAAAACTTATTGGGGCATGATTTTTACCACATGGCCATCTTTGTTTTCTGCATAGAAACAGTTTTCTGAGCTTCCCCACTGTTGTAATATGAGTGGGAGGGGCCTATTTTAGCGTTTTTTTGCGCAGTAAAAATTCAGTCACAATCTGTCTACTTCATCCTCCATGATCCAGATCGTCTCTAGAGAGCTCAGGGGTCTTCAAAATTCATTTTGAGGGAGGTAATCAGTCACAGCAGACCTGTGACAGTGTGTTTTGACTGTGAGAAAAACGTTAATTATTAAATTGTTAATCCGTTTTTGGGTATTAAGGGGTTAATCATCCATTTGCTGGTGGGTGCAATCCTTTGCTAACTTAATACATTTACTGTGAAAAATTTGGTTGCTATAACTATTTTGGTTCATTGTTATTTCAACTGTGACAGCTTTTTGTGCTTCTTAAAGGCACAGTAGCGTTTTTTATATTGCTTGTAAATTTATTTAGAAAAGTATTTCCAAGCTTGCTAGTCTCATTGCTAGTCTGTTTAAACATGTCTGACACAGATGAATCTCTTTGTTCACTATGTTTAAAGGCCAATGTGGAGCCCAATAGAAATTTATGTACTAATTGCATTGATGCTACTTTAAATAAAAGTCAATCTTTACATGTAAAGAAATTATCACCAGACAACGAGGGGGAAGTTATGCCGACTAACTCTCCTCACGTGTCAGTACCTTCGCCTCCCGCTCAGGAGGTGCGTGATTTTGTGGCGCCAAGTACATCAGGGAGGCCCTTACAAATCACTTTGCAAGACATGGCTACTGTTATGACAGAAGTATTATCTAAATTGCCAGAATTAAGAGGCAAGCGCGATAGCTCTGGGTTAAGGACAGAGCGCGCGGATGAGGTGAGAGCCATGTCAGATACTGCGTCACAGTTTGCAGAACGTGAAGACGGAGAGCTTCATTCTGTGGGTGACGGATCTGATCCAGGGAGACTGGATTCAGAGATTTCTAATTTTAAATTTAAGCTTGAGAACCTCCGCATATTGCTAGGGGAGGTATTAGCGGCTCTGAATGATTGTAACACGGTTGCAATTCCAGAAAAATTATGTAGGTTGGATAGATACTATGCGGTACCGGTGTGTACTGACGTGTTTCCTATACCTAAAAGGCTTACAGAGATTATTAGCAAGGAGTGGGATAGACCTGGTGTGCCCTTTTCCCCTCCTCCCATATTTAGGAAAATGTTTCCTATAGACGCCACCACACGAGACTTATGGCAGACGGTCCCTAAGGTGGAGGGAGCAGTTTCTACTTTAGCTAAGCGTACCACTATCCCGGTGGAGGATAGTTGTGCCTTTTTAGATCCAATGGATAAGAAATTAGAGGGTTACCTTAAGAAAATGTTTGTTCAACAAGGTTTTATCTTACAGCCCCTTGCATGCATTGCGCCTGTCACTGCTGCGGCGGCATTCTGGTTTGAGTCTCTGGAAGAGGCCATTCGCACAGCTCCATTGGATGAAATTATGAACAAGCTTAAAGCACTTAAGCTAGCTAACGCATTTGTTTCTGATGCCGTCGTACATTTAACCAAACTTACGGCTAAGAACTCCGGATTCGCCATCCAAGCGCACAGAGCGCTATGGCTTAAATCCTGGTCAGCTGACGTGACTTCTAAATCTAAATTGCTTAATATTCCTTTCAAAGGGCAGACCTTATTCGGGCCCGGCTTGAAAGAAATTATAGCTGACATTACGGGAGGTAGGGGCCATGCTCTACCTCAGGACAGGGCCAAATCAAAGGCCAAACAGTCTAATTTTCGTGCCTTTCGTAACTTCAAGGCTGGAGCAGCATCAACTTCCTCCGCTCCAAAACAGGAAGGAGCTGTTGCTCGTTACAGGCAGGGCTGGAAAGTTAACCAGTCCTGGAACAAGGGCAAGCAGGCCAAGAAACCTGCTGCTGCCCCCAAGACAGCATGAAGAGAGGGCCCCCTATCCGGAAACGGATCTAGTGGGGGGCAGACTTTCTCTCTTCGCCCAGGCTTGGACAAGAGATGTCCAGGATCCCTGGGCGTTGGAGATCATATCTCAGGGATATCTCCTGGACTTCAAAACTTCTCCTCCACGAGGGAGATTTCATCTTTCAAGGTTATCAGCAAACCAAATAAAGAAAGAGGCGTTTCTACGCTGTGTACAAGACCTTTTACTAATGGGGGTGATCCACCCAGTTCCGCGGACGGAACACGGGCAGGGATTCTATTCAAATCTATTTGTGGTTCCCAAGAAAGAGGGACCCTTCAGACCAATCTTGGACTTAAAAATCCTAAACAAATTTCTAAGAGTTCCATCATTCAAAATGGAAACTATTCGAACCATCCTTCCCATGATCCAAGAGGGTCAGTACATGACCACAGTGGATTTAAAGGATGCCTACCTTCACATACCGATTCACAAGGATCATTATCGGTACCTAAGATTTGCTTTCCTAGACAGGCATTACCAGTTTGTAGCTCTTCCCTTCGGATTAGCTACGGCTCCAAGAATCTTTACAAAAGTTCTGGGCTCACTTCTGGCGGTACTAAGACCGCGAGGCATAGCGGTGACTCCGTACCTAGACGACATTCTGATACAAGCGTCAAGTTTTCAAACTGCCAAGTCTCATACAGAGATAGTTCTGGCATTTCTGAGGTCGCATGGGTGGAAGGTGAACGTGGAAAAGAGTTCTCTATTACCACTTACAAGAGTTCCCTTTCTAGGGACTCTTATAGATTCTGTAGAGATGAAAATTTACCTGACAGAGGCCAGGTTATCAAAACTTCTAAATGCTTGCCGTGTCCTTCATTCCATTCCACGCCCGTCAGTAGCTCAGTGCATGGAAGTAATCGGCTTAATGGTAGCGGCAATGGACATAGTACCATTTGCGCGCCTGCATCTCAGACTGCTGCAATTGTGCATTTTAAGTCAGTGGAACGGGATTACTCAGATTTGTCCCCCCTACTAAGTCTGGATCAAGAGACCAGAGATTCTCTTCTATGGTGGCTCTCTCGGCCACATCTGTCCAAGGGGATGACCTTTCGCAGGCCAGATTGGACGATTGTAACAACAGACGCCAGCCTTCTAGGCTGGGGCGCAGTCTGGAACTCCCTGAAAGACTCAGGAGGAGAAACTCCTCCCAATAAATATTCTGGAATTAAGAGCAATATTCAATGCTCTCCTAGCTTGGCCTCAGTTAGCAACTCTGAGGTTCATCAGATTTCAGTCGGACAACATCACGACTGTGGCTTACATCAACCATCAAGGGGGAACCAGAAGTTCCCTAGCGATGTTGGAAGTCTCAAAGATAATTCGCTGGGCAGAGTCTCACTCTTGCCACCTGTCAGCGATTTACATCCCAGGCGTAGAGAACTGGGAGGCGGATTTTTTAAGTCGCCAGACTTTTCATCCGGGGGAGTGGGAACTTCATCCAGAGGTCTTTGCTCAACTGATTCTTCGTTGGGGCAAACCAGATCTGGATCTCATGGCGTCTCGCCAGAACGCCAAGCTTCCTTGTTACGGATCCAGGTCCAGGGACCCGGGAGCGGTGCTGATAGATGCTCTGACAGCCCCTTGGGTCTTCAACATGGCTTATGTGTTTCCACCATTCCCGATGCTTCCTCGTTTGATTGCCAAGATCAAACAGGAGAGAGCTTCGGTGATTCTGATAGCGCCTGCGTGGCCACGCAGGACCTGGTATGCAGACCTAGTGGACATGTCGTCCTGTCCACCGTGGTCTCTGCCTCTGAGACAGGACCTTCTAATTCAGGGTCCTTTCAAACATCCAAATCTAATTTCTCTGAGGCTGACTGCATGGAGATTGAACGCTTGATTCTATTAAAGCGTGGCTTCTCGGAGTCGGTTATTGATACCTTAATACAGGCTAGGAAGCCTGTTACCAGAAAAATTTACCATAAGATATGGCGTAAATATTTATATTGGTGCGAATCCAAGAGTTACTCATGGAGTAAGGTTAGGATTCCTAGGATATTGTCCTTTTTACAAGAGGGTTTAGAAAAGGGCTTATCTGCTAGTTCGTTAAAGGGACAGATTTCTGCTCTGTCTATTCTTCTACACAAACGTCTGGCTGAAGTTCCAGACGTTCAGGCTTTTTGTCAGGCTTTAACTAGGATTAAGCCTGTGTTTAAGACTGTTTCTCCGCCGTGGAGCTTAAACTTAGTTCTTAATATTCTTCAAGGCGTTCCATTTGAACCCCTTCATTCCATTGATATCAAGCTGTTATCCTGGAAGGTTTTGTTTCTGATGGCTATTTCCTCGGCTCGAAGAGTCTCTGAGTTATCTGCCTTACATTGTGATTCTCCTTATCTGATTTTTCATTCAGACAAGGTAGTTCTGCGTACTAAACCTGGCTTCTTACCTAAGGTAGTTACTAACAGGAATATCAATCAAGAGATTGTTGTTCCATCACTGTGTCCTAACCCTTCTTCAAAGAAGGAACGACTTTTGCATAATTTGGACGTAGTCCGTGCCCTGAAGTTCTATTTGCAGGCAACTAAAGATTTTCGTCAAACTTCTTCCCTGTTTGTCGTTTACTCTGGACAGAGAAGAGGTCAAAAGGCTTCGGCTACCTCTCTCTCTTTTTGGCTTCGTAGCATAATACGTTTAGCCTATGAGACTGCTGGACAGCAGCCTCCTGAAAGGATTACAGCTCATTCTACTAGAGCTGTGGCTTCCACCTGGGCCTTTAAAAATGAGGCCTCTGTTGAACAGATTTGCAAGGCTGCGACTTGGTCTTCGCTTCACACCTTTTCAAAATTTT
This sequence comes from Bombina bombina, assembly GCF_027579735.1. Classification (NCBI taxonomy): domain Eukaryota; kingdom Metazoa; phylum Chordata; class Amphibia; order Anura; family Bombinatoridae; genus Bombina; species Bombina bombina. Next base: position 761,807,802 of record NC_069502.1, on the reverse strand, counting down.
ACAAATTTGACACTTTTGCTTCTTCGGAGGCTATTTTTGGGAGAAAGGTACTTCAGACAGTGGTTCCTTCTGCTTAATGTTCCTGCCTTGTCCCTCCCTTCATCCGTGTACTTTAGCTTTGGTATTGGTATTCCATAAGTAATGGATGACCCGTGGACTGACTACACTTAACAAGAGAAAACATAATTTATGCTTACCTGATAAATTTATTTCTCTTGTAGTGTAGTCAGTCCACGGCCCGCCCTGTCTTTAAGGCAGACCTAAATTTTAATTAAACTCCTGTCACCACTGCACCCTATGGTTTCTCCTTTCTCGTCTGCTTTGGTCGAATGACTGAATATTACATGTGAGGGGAGGAGCTATATAGCAGCTCTGCTGGGTGATCCTCTTGCAGCTTACTGTTAGGAAGAGATATATTCCATAAGTAATGGATGACCCGTGGACTGACTACACTACAAGAGAAATAAATTTATCAGGTAAGCATAAATTATGTTTTTTTTCAAAATTAGCGCTAGTTACTTTGGAACCCTGATATCTGTCAGGAATACCTGAATATCCCTTGACATGTATATATTTTGTTTTAGAAGACATCCCAAAGTATTGATCTAGGCCCATTTTGGTATATTTCATGCCACCATTTCACCGCCAAATGCGATAAAAAAAAAAAAAAGTTCACTTTTTCACAAATTTTGTCACAAACTTTAGGTTTCCCACTGAAATTATTTACAAACAGCTTCTGCAATTATGGCACAAATGGTTGTAAATGCTTCTCTGGGATCCCCTTTTTCAGAAATAACAGACTTATATGGCTTTGTGGTTGCTTTTTGGTAATTAGAAGGCCGCTAAATGCCGCTGCGCACCACACATGTTTTATGCCCAGGAGTGAAGGGGTTAATTAGGGAGCTTGTAGGGTTAATTTTAGCTTTAGTGTAGTGTAGTAGACAACCCCAAGTATTGATCTAGGCCCATTTTGGTATATTTTATGCCACCATTTCACCGCCAAATGCGATTAAAAAAAAAAAAAGTTCACTTTTTCACAAATTTTGTCACAAACTTTAGGTTTCCCACTGAAATTATTTACAAACAGCTTCTGCAATTATGGCAGAAATTGTTGTAAAAGCTTCTCTGGGATCCCCTTTTTCAGAAATAACAGACTTATATGGCTTTGTGGTTGCTTTTTGGTAATTAGAAGGCCGCTAAATGCCGCTGCGCACCACACATGTTTTATGCCCAGGAGCTGTCTGCCAGTACCCAGTTTGGCCCCACAAACCAAACTATTTTAATTTTATTTTTAACTTTTATTTGTATGTTTAATTATTTCTGTAGTGTAGCAGCCCCCCCACAATACCCCCACCCCCTCCCCCTCCCAGATCCTTATAAATGTAAAAAAAAAAAATTCCCCTTCCTTTTTCATTGGTGTCAGTGTGGCTAATGTTCACACTTACACACGCGCGCGCATCGTGCACGCGCGCGCACACGCTCCCTCCTCCCACCGGACAAAGGCACCATCGGCACCATCACTACCGGTGCAGAGAGGGCCACAGAGTGGCTCTCTCTGCATCGGAGTCTTGTAAAGGGGTATTGCAGGATGCCTCCATATCGAGGCATCACTGCAATACCCTCAGAGCTGCTGGAAGTGATTGTGATCACTTCCAGCACTCTGTTAGACAACTGACGTACCAGGTACGTCCATTGTCATTAACTGCTTGTTAATGCATGACGTACCTGGTACGTCAGTTGTCATTAAGGGGTTAAAGGGGCAAGAAACCCCAACATTTTCTTTCATGATTTGTATAGAACATACAATTTCTTTCATGTAATTAACAAGAGTCCATGAGCTAGTGACGTATGGGATATACATTCCTACCAGGAGGGGCAAAGTTTCCCAAACCTTAAAATGCCTATAAATACACCCCTCACCACACCCACAAATCAGTTTTACAAACTTTGCCTCCAAGGGAGGTGGTGAAGTAAGTTTGTGCTAGATTCTACGTTGATATGCGCTCCGCAGCAAGTTGGAGCCCGGTTTTCCTCTCAGCGTGCAGTGAATGTCAGAGGGATGTGAGGAGAGTATTGCCTATTGAATGCAGTGATCTCCTTCTACGGGGTCTATTTCATAAGGTTCTCTGTTATCGGTCGTAGAGATTCATCTCTTACCTCCCTTTTCAGATCGACGATATACTCTTATATTTACCATTTCCTCTACTGATTCTCGTTTCAGTACTGGTTTGGCTTTCTACAAACATGTAGATGAGTGTCCTGGGGTAAGTAAGTCTTATTTTCTGTGACACTCTAAGCTATGGTTGGGCACTTTATTTATAAAGTTCTAAATATATGTATTCAAACATTTATTTGCCTTGACTCAGAATGTTCAACTTTCCTTATTTCCAGACAGTCAGTTTCATATTTGGGATTATGCTTTAAATTATCATATTTTTTCTTACCTCAAAAATTTGACTTTTTTCCCTGTGGGCTGTTAGGCTCGCGGGGGCTGAAAATGCTTCATTTTATTGTGTCATTCTTGGCGCGGACTTTTTTGGCGCAAAAATTATTTTCCGTTTCCGGCGTCATACGTGTCGCCGGAAGTTGCGTCATTTTTGACGTTATTTTGCGCCAAAAATGTCGGCGTTCCGGATGTGGCGTCATTTTTGGCGCCAAAAGCATTTAGGCGCCAAATAATGTGGGCGTCTTATTTGGCGCCAAAAAATATGGGCGTCGCTTTTGTCTCCACATTATTTCAGTCTCATTTTTCATTTGCTTCTGGTTGCTAGAAGCTTGATGTTTGGCATTTTTTTCCCATTCCTGAAACTGTCTTATAAGGAATTTGATCTATTTTGCTTTATATGTTGTTTTTTCTCTTACATATTGCAAGATGTCTCACGTTGCATCTGAGCCAGAAGATACTACAGGAAAACCACTGCCTGCTGGATCTACCAAAGCTAAGTGTATCTGCTGTAAACTTTTGGTAGCTATTCCTCCAGCTGTTGTTTGTAATAATTGTCATGACAAACTTGTTAAAGCAGATAATATTTCCTTTAGTGATGTACCATTGCCTGTTGCAGTTCCCTCAACATCTAAGGTGCAGAATGTTCCTGATAACATAAGAGATTTTGTTTCTGAATCCATAAAGAAGGCTTTGTCTGTTATTTCTCCTTCTAGTAAACGTAAAAAGTCTTTTAAATCTTCTCTCTCTACAGATGAATTTTTAAATGAACACCATCATTCTGATTCTTTGGACTCTTCTGGTTCAGAGGATTCTGTCTCAGAGATTGATGCTGATAAATCTTCATATTTATTTAAGATGGAATTTATTCGCTCTTTACTTAAAGAAGTACTAATTGCTTTAGAAATAGAGGATTCTAGTCCTCTTGATACTAATTCTATACGTTTGGATAAGGTTTTTAAAGCTCCTGCGGTTATTCCAGAAGTCTTTCCTGTTCCTAATGCTATTTCTGCAGTAATTGCTAAGGAATGGGATAAATTGGGTAATTCATTTACTCCTTCTAAACGTTTTAAGCAATTATATCCTGTTCCGCCTGACAGGTTAGAATTTTGGGACAAAATCCCTAAAGTTGATGGGGCTATTTATACCCTTGCTAAACGTACTACCATTCCTACGTCAGATGGTACCTCGTTTAAAGATCCTTTAGATAGAAAAATTGAATCTTTTCTAAGAAAAGCTTATCTATGTTCAGGTAATCTTCTTAGACCTGCTATATCATTGGCTGATGTTGCTGCAGCTTCAACTTTTTGGTTGGAAACTCTAGCGCAACAAGTAACAAATCGTGATTCTCATGATATTATTATTCTTCTCCAGCATGCTAATAATTTCATCTGTGATGCCATTTTTGATATTATTAGAGTTGATGTTAGATTTATGTCTCTGGCTATCTTAGCCAGAAGAGCTTTATGGCTTAAGACTTGGAATGCTGATATGGCTTCTAAATCAACTCTACTTTCCATTTCTTTCCAGGGAAACAAATTATTTGGTTCTCAGTTGGATTCTATTATTTCAACTGTTACTGGTGGGAAAGGAACTTTTTTACCACAGGATAAAAAGTCTAAAGGTAAAAACAGGGCTAACAATCGTTTTCGTTCCTTTCGTTTCAACAAAGAACAAAAGCCTGATCCTTCGTCCTCAGGAGCAGTTTCAGTTTGGAAACCATCTCCAGTCTGGAATAAATCCAAGCCTGCTAGAAAGGCAAAGCCTGCTTCTAAGTTCACATGAAGGTACGGCCCTCATTCCAGTTCAGCTGGTAGGGGGCAGGTTACGTTTTTTCAAAGAAATTTGGATCAATTCTGTTCACAATCTTTGGATTCAGAACATTGTTTCAGAAGGGTACAGAATTGGTTTCAAGATGAGACCTCCTGCAAAGAGATTTTTTCTTTCCCATGTCCCAGTAAATCCAGTGAAAGCTCAAGCATTTCTGAATTGTGTTTCAGATCTAGAGTTGGCTGGAGTAATTATGCCAGTTCCAGTTCCGGAACAGGGGATGGGGTTTTATTCAAATCTCTTCATTGTACCAAAGAAGGAGAATTCCTTCAGACCAGTTCTGGATCTAAAATTATTGAATCGTTATGTAAGGATACCAACGTTCAAGATGGTAACTGTAAGGACTATATTGCCTTTTGTTCAGCAAGGGAATTATATGTCCACAATAGATTTACAGGATGCATATCTGCATATTCCAATTCATCCAGATCATTATCAGTTCCTGAGATTCTCTTTTCTAGACAAGCATTACCAATTTGTGGCTCTACCGTTTGGCCTTGCTACAGCTCCAAGAATTTTCACAAAGATTCTCGGTGCCCTTCTGTCTGTAATCAGAGAACAGGGTATTGTGGTATTTCCTTATTTGGACGATATCTTGGTACTTGCTCCGTCTTTACATTTAGCAGAGTCTCATACGAATCGACTTGTGTTGTTTCTTCAAGATCATGGTTGGAGGATCAATTTACCAAAAAGTTCTTTGATTCCTCAAACAAGGGTAACCTTTCTGGGTTTCCAGATAGATTCAGTGTCCATGACTTTGTCTTTAACAGACAAGAGACGTCTAAAATTGATTACAGCCTGTCGAAACCTTCAGTCTCAATCATTCCCTTCGGTAGCCTTATGCATGGAAATTCTAGGTCTTATGACTGCTGCATCGGACGCGATCCCCTTTGCTCGTTTTCACATGCGACCTCTTCAGCTCTGTATGCTGAACCAATGGTGCAGGGATTACACGAAGATATATCAATTAATATCTTTAAAACCGATTGTTCGGCACTCTCTAACGTGGTGGACAGATCACCATCGTTTAATTCAGGGGGCTTCTTTTGTTCTTCCGACCTGGACTGTAATTTCAACAGATGCAAGTCTCACAGGTTGGGGAGCTGTGTGGGGATCTCTGACGGCACAAGGAGTTTGGGAATCTCAGGAGGTGAGATTACCGATCAATATCTTGGAACTCCGTGCAGTTTTCAGAGCTCTTCAGTTTTGGCCTCTTCTGAAGAGAGAATCGTTCATTTGTTTTCAGACAGACAATGTCACAACTGTGGCATACATCAATCATCAAGGAGGGACTCACAGTCCTCTGGCTATGAAAGAAGTATCTCGAATTTTGGTTTGGGCGGAATCCAGCTCCTGTCTAATCTCTGCGGTTCATATCCCAGGTGTAGACAATTGGGAAGCGGATTATCTCAGTCGCCAAACGTTGCATCCGGGCGAATGGTCTCTTCACCCAGAGGTATTTCTTCAGATTGTTCAATTGTGGGGGCTTCCAGAGATAGATCTGATGGCCTCTCATCTAAACAAGAAACTTCCCAGGTATCTGTCCAGATCCCGGGATCCTCAGGCGGAGGCAGTGGATGCATTATCACTTCCTTGGAAGTATCATCCTGCCTATATCTTTCCGCCTCTAGTTCTTCTTCCAAGAGTAATCTCCAAGATTCTGAGGGAATGCTCGTTTGTTCTGCTAATAGCTCCGGCATGGCCTCACAGGTTTTGGTATGCGGATCTTGTCTGGATGGCATCTTGCCAGCCATGGACTCTTCCGTTAAGACCAGACCTTCTGTCACAAGGTCCTTTTTTCCATCCGGATCTGAAATCCTTAAATTTAAAGGTATGGAGATTGAACGCTTGATTCTTGGTCATAGAGGTTTCTCTGACTCCGTGATTAATACTATGTTACAGGCTCGTAAATCTGTATCTCGAGAGATATATTATAGAGTCTGGAAGACTTATATTTCTTGGTGTCTTTCTCATCATTTTTCTTGGCATTCTTTTAGAATACCGAGAATTTTACAGTTTCTTCAGGATGGTTTAGATAAGGGTTTGTCCGCAAGTTCTTTGAAAGGACAAATCTCCGCTCTTTCTGTTCTTTTTCACAGAAAGATTGCTATTCTTCCTGATATTCATTGTTTTGTACAAGCTTTGGTTCGTATAAAACCTGTCATTAAGTCAATTTCTCCTCCTTGGAGTTTGAATTTGGTTCTGGGAGCTCTTCAAGCTCCTCCGTTTGAACCTATGCATTCATTGGACATTAAATTACTTTCTTGGAAAGTTTTGTTCCTTTTGGCCATCTCTTCTGCTAGAAGAGTTTCTGAATTATCTGCTCTTTCGTGTGAGTCTCCTTTTCTGATTTTTCATCAGGATAAGGCGGTGTTGCGAACTTCTTTTGAATTTTTACCTAAAGTTGTGAATTCCAACAACATTAGTAGAGAAATTGTGGTTCCTTCATTATGTCCTAATCCTAAGAATTCTAAGGAGAAATCATTGCATTCTTTGGATGTTGTTAGAGCTTTGAAATATTATGTTGAAGCTACGAAATCTTTCCGTAAGACTTCTAGTCTATTTGTTATCTTTTCCGGTTCTAGGAAAGGCCAGAAAGCTTCTGCCATTTCTTTGGCATCTTGGTTGAAATCTTTAATTCATCTTGCCTATGTTGAGTCGGGTAAAATTCCGCCTCAAAGAATTACAGCTCATTCTACTAGGTCAGTATCTACTTCCTGGGCGTTTAGGAATGAAGCTTCGGTTGACCAGATCTGCAAAGCAGCAACTTGGTCCTCTTTGCATACTTTTACTAAATTCTACCATTTTGATGTATTTTCTTCTTCTGAAGCAGTTTTTGGTAGAAAAGTTCTTCAGGCAGCGGTTTCAGTTTGAATCTTCTGCTTATGTTTTTTGTTAAACTTTATTTTGGGTGTGGATTATTTTCAGCAGGAATTGGCTGTCTTTATTTTATCCCTCCCTCTCTAGTGACTCTTGTGTGGAAAGATCCACATCTTGGGTAGTCATTATCCCATACGTCACTAGCTCATGGACTCTTGTTAATTACATGAAAGAAAACATAATTTATGTAAGAACTTACCTGATAAATTCATTTCTTTCATATTAACAAGAGTCCATGAGGCCCACCCTTTTTTGTGGTGGTTATGATTTTTTTGTATAAAGCACAATTATTCCAATTCCTTATTTTACTTTTTTTCTTATCACCCCACTTCTTGGCTATTCGTTAAACTGATTTGTGGGTGTGGTGAGGGGTGTATTTATAGGCATTTTAAGGTTTGGGAAACTTTGCCCCTCCTGGTAGGAATGTATATCCCATACGTCACTAGCTCATGGACTCTTGTTAATATGAAAGAAATGAATTTATCAGGTAAGTTCTTACATAAATTATGTTTTTAAACAACTTCCCAATTTACTTCTATTATCAAATGTGCTTCATTCTCTTGTTATCCTTAGCTGAAGGAACAACACTGCACTGCTGGCAGCTAGATGAACACATCCAGCCAGCCAATCACAATAGACAAATGTGTGCAGGTACCAATCAGCAACTAGCTCCCACTAGTGTAGAATATGTGCATATTATTTTTCAACAAGGGATACCAAATGAATGAAGCACATTTGAAAATAGAAGTGAATTTTAAAAGTGTCTTAAAATGACATGCTCTATCTGAATTGTGCAAGTTTAATTTAGACTTTCCTATCCCTTTAAATGTTGTGCTGCTTTTTTTTTTTCTTTCAAAACCTGGCAGAAGATTGTGTAAAATGCGTTCATTTTAGAGTCCAGATAACCCATCAGAAAGTTCATCCCATTAAAATGAGGGATCTGTATTAATGAAATACCAATAGATGGAATGTTTATCGCAATAAGTTATGTACTTTAGGAGAGGAGGTGTAAATACACTGGTGAACCGAGTTTTGCCTAATTGTGTCTAAACATTGTGTAGCATCAGGGACACCAAGGTTAACAAGATATTTATAGCCAAACATCCTACATCACTAGTAATATGATGCAATGTACATTATACCCCAAAAATGCAATGCTAGATTGAAGCAAATCATAAATTTGAAGCAAGTTTAGACCATAGTGTTTCATTGCATCTTTGATTGTCATTTGTCTCCATTTTGAAATCCTGCAAAGTAAATCCAAAAATAGTAAAGTTTTTTCTCCAACATAGGTGTGTCCGGTCCACGGCGTCATCCTTACTTGTGGGATATTCTCTTCCCCAACAGGAAATGGCAAAGAGCCCAGCAAAGCTGGTCACATGATCCCTCCTAGGCTCCGCCTACCCCAGTCATTCTCTTTGCCGTTGTACAGGCAACATCTCCACGGAGATGGCTTAGAGTTTTTTAGTGTTTAACTGTAGTTTTTATTATTCAATCAAGAGTTTGTTATTTTGAAATAGTGCTGGTATGTACTATTTACTCAGAAACAGAAAAGAGATGAAGATTTCTGTTTGTATGAGGAAAATGATTTTAGCAACCGTCACTAAAATCCATGGCTGTTCCACACAGGACTGTTGAGAGCAATTAACTTCAGTTGGGGGAACAGTGAGCAGTCTCTTGCTGCTTGAGGTATGACACATTCTAACAAGACGATGTAATGCTGGAAGCTGTCATTTTCCCTATGGGATCCGGTAAGCCATGTTTATTAAGATCGTAAATAAGGGCTTCACAAGGGCTTATTAAGACTGTAGACTTTTTCTGGGCTAAATCGATTCATTATTAACACATATTTAGCCTTGAGGAATCATTTATTCTGGGTATTTTGATATAATAATATCGGCAGGCACTGTTTTAGACACCTTATTCTTTAGGGGCTTTCCCAAATCATAGGCAGAGCCTCATTTTCGCGCCGGTGTTGCGCACTTGTTTTTGAGAGGCATGACATGCAGTCGCATGTGAGAGGAGCTCTGATACTTAGAAAAGACTTTCTGAAGGCGTCATTTGGTATCGTATTCCCCTTTGGGCTTGGTTGGGTCTCAGCAAAGCAGATACCAGGGACTGTAAAGGGGTTAAAGTTAAAAACGGCTCCAGTTCCGTTATTTTAAGGGTTAAAGCTTCCAAATTTGGTGTGCAATACTTTTAAGGCTTTAAGACACTGTGGTGAAAATTTGGTGAATTTTGAACAATTCCTTCATGTTTTTTCGCAATTGCAGTAATAAAGTGTGTTCAGTTTAAAATTTAAAGTGACAGTAACGGTTTTATTTTAAAACGTTTTTTGTACTTTGTTATCAAGTTTATGCCTGTTTAACATGTCTGAACTACCAGATAGACTGTGTTCTGAATGTGGGGAAGCCAGAATTCCCATTCATTTAAATAAATGTGATTTATGTGACAATGACAATGATGCCCAAGATGATTCCTCAAGTGAGGGGAGTAAGCATGGTACTGCATCATTCCCTCCTTCGTCTACACGAGTCTTGCCCACTCAGGAGGCCCCTAGTACATCTAGCGCGCCAATACTCCTTACTATGCAACAATTAACGGCTGTAATGGATAATTCTGTCAAAAACATTTTAGCCAAAATGAACACTTATCAGCGTAAGCGCGACTGCTCTGTTTTAGATACTGAAGAGCATGACGACGCTGATAATAATGGTTCTGAAGGGCCCCTAACCCAGTCTGATGGGGCCAGGGAGGTTTTGTCTGAGGGAGAAATTACTGATTCAGGGAACATTTCTCAACAAGCTGAACCTGATGTGATTACGTTTAAATTTAAGTTGGAACATCTCCGCATTCTGCTTAAGGAGGTATTATCCACTCTGGATGATTGTGACAAGTTGGTCATCCCAGAGAAACTATGTAAAATGGACAAGTTCCTAGAGGTCCCGGGGCTCCCAGAAGCTTTTCCTATACCCAAGCGGGTCGCGGACATTGTTAATAAAGAATGGGAAAGGCCCGGTATTCCTTTCGTCCCTCCCCCCATATTTAAAAAATTGTTTCCTATGGTCGACCCCAGAAAGGACTTATGGCAGACAGTCCCCAAGGTCGAGGGAGCGGTTTCCACTTTAAACAAACGCACCACTATACCCATAGAGGATTGTTGTGCTTTCAAAGATCCTATGGATAAAAAATTAGAAGGTTTACTTAAAAAGATGTTTGTTCAGCAGGGTTACCTTCTACAACCAATTTCATGCATTGTCCCTGTAGCTACAGCCGCATGTTTCTGGTTCGATGAGCTGATAAAGGCGGTCGATAGTGATTCTCCTCCTTATGAGGAGATTATGGACAGAATCAATGCTCTCAAATTGGCTAATTCTTTCACCCTAGACGCCACTTTGCAATTGGCTAGGTTAGCGGCTAAGAATTCTGGGTTTGCTATTGTGGCGCGCAGAGCGCTTTGGTTGAAATCTTGGTCAGCTGATGCGTCTTCCAAGAACAAGCTACTTAACATTCCTTTCAAGGGGAAAACGCTGTTTGGCCCTGACTTGAAAGAGATTATCTCTGATATCACTGGGGGTAAGGGCCACGCCCTTCCTCAGGATCGGCCTTTCAAGGCAAAAAATAAACCTAATTTTCGTCCCTTTCGTAGAAATGGACCAGCCCAAAGTGCTACGTCCTCTAAGCAAGAGGGTAATACTTCTCAAGCCAAGCCAGCTTGGAGACCAATGCAAGGCTGGAACAAGGGAAAGCAGGCCAAGAAACCTGCCACTGCTACCAAGACAGCATGAAATGTTGGCCCCCGATCCGGGACCGGATCTGGTGGGGGGCAGACTCTCTCTCTTCGCTCAGGCTTGGGCAAGAGATGTTCTGGATCCTTGGGCGCTAGAAATAGTCTCCCAAGGTTATCTTCTGGAATTCAAGGGGCTTCCCCCAAGGGGGAGGTTCCACAGGTCTCAGTTGTCTTCAGACCACGTAAAAAGACAGGCATTCTTACATTGTGTAGAAGACCTGTTAAAAATGGGAGTGATTCATCCTGTTCCATTAAGAGAACAAGGGATGGGGTTCTACTCCAATCTGTTCATAGTTCCCAAAAAAGAGGGAACGTTCAGACCAATCTTAGATCTCAAGATCTTAAACAAGTTTCTCAAGGTTCCATCGTTCAAGATGGAAACCATTCGAACTATTCTTCCTTCCATCCAATTACAACTGTGCATGCTCAGTCAGTGGAATGGGGACTATACAGACTTGTCTCCGAAGATACAAGTAAATCAGAGGACCAGAGACTCACTCCGTTGGTGGCTGTCCCTGGACAACCTGTCACAAGGGATGACATTCCGCAGACCGGAGTGGGTCATCGTCACGACCGACGCCAGTCTGATGGGCTGGGGCGCGGTCTGGGGATCCCTGAAAGCTCAGGGTCTTTGGTCTCGGGAAGAATCTCTTCTACCGATAAATATTCTGGAACTGAGAGCGATATTCAATGCTCTCAAGGCTTGGCCTCAGCTAGCGAGGGCCAAGTTCATACGGTTTCAATCAGACAACATGACAACTGTTGCGTACATCAACCATCAGGGGGGAACAAGGAGTTCCCTAGCGATGGAAGAAGTGACCAAAATCATTCTATGGGCGGAGTCTCACTCCTGCCACCTGTCTGCTATCCACATCCCAGGAGTGGAAAATTGGGAAGCGGATTTTCTGAGTCGTCAGACATTGCATCCGGGGGAGTGGGAACTCCATCCGGAAATCTTTGCCCAAGTCACTCAGCTGTGGGGCATTCCAGACATGGATCTGATGGCCTCTCGTCAGAACTTCAAAGTTCCTTGCTACGGGTCCAGATCCAGGGATCCCAAGGCGGCTCTAGTGGATGCACTAGTAGCACCTTGGACCTTCAAACTAGCTTATGTGTTCCCGCCGTTTCCTCTCATCCCCAGGCTGGTAGCCAGGATCAATCAGGAGAGGGCGTCGGCGATCTTGATAGCTCCTGCGTGGCCACGCAGGACTTGGTATGCAGATCTGGTGAATATGTCATCGGCTCCACCTTGGAAGCTACCTTTGAGACGAGACCTTCTTGTTCAGGGTCCGTTCGAACATCCGAATCTGGTTTCACTCCAGCTGACTGCTTGGAGATTGAACGCTTGATCTTATCGAAGCGAGGGTTCTCAGATTCTGTTATCGATACTCTTGTTCAGGCCAGAAAACCTGTAACTAGAAAGATTTACCACAAAATTTGGAAAAAATATATCTGTTGGTGTGAATCTAAAGGATTCCCTTGGGACAAGGTTAAGATTCCTAAGATTCTATCCTTCCTTCAAGAAGGATTGGAAAAAGGATTATCTGCTAGTTCCCTGAAGGGACAGATTTCTGCCTTGTCTGTGTTACTTCACAAAAAGCTGGCAGCTGTGCCAGATGTTCAAGCCTTTGTTCAGGCTCTGGTTAGAATTAAGCCTGTTTACAAACCTTTGACTCCTCCTTGGAGTCTCAACTTAGTTCTTTCAGTTCTTCAGGGGGTTCCGTTTGAACCCTTACATTCCGTTGATATTAAGTTATTATCTTGGAAAGTTTTGTTTTTAGTTGCAATTTCTTCTGCTAGAAGAGTTTCAGAATTATCTGCTCTGCAGTGTTCTCCTCCTTATCTGGTGTTCCATGCAGATAAGGTGGTTTTACGTACTAAACCTGGTTTTCTTCCAAAAGTTGTTTCTAACAAAAACATTAACCAGGAGATTATCGTACCTTCTCTGTGTCCGAAACCAGTTTCAAAGAAGGAACGTTTGTTGCACAATTTGGATGTTGTTCGCGCTCTAAAATTCTATTTAGATGCTACAAAGGATTTTAGACAAACATCTTCCTTGTTTGTTGTTTATTCCGGTAAAAGGAGAGGTCAAAAAGCAACTTCTACCTCTCTCTCTTTTTGGATTAAAAGCATCATCAGATTGGCTTACGAGACTGCCGGACGGCAGCCTCCCGAAAGAATCACGGCTCATTCCACTAGGGCTGTGGCTTCCACATGGGCCTTCAAGAACGAGGCTTCTGTTGATCAGATATGTAGGGCAGCGACTTGGTCTTCACTGCACACTTTTACCAAATTTTACAAGTTTGATACTTTTGCTTCTTCTGAGGCTATTTTTGGGAGAAAGGTTTTGCAAGCCGTGGTGCCTTCCATTTAGGTGACCTGATTTGCTCCCTCCCTTCATCCGTGTCCTAAAGCTTTGGTATTGGTTCCCACAAGTAAGGATGACGCCGTGGACCGGACACACCTATGTTGGAGAAAACAGAATTTATGTTTACCTGATAAATTACTTTCTCCAACGGTGTGTCCGGTCCACGGCCCGCCCTGGTTTTTTTAATCAGGTCTGATAATTTATTTTCTTTAACTACAGTCACCACGGTACCATATGGTTTCTCCTATGCAAATATTCCTCCTTAACGTCGGTCGAATGACTGGGGTAGGCGGAGCCTAGGAGGGATCATGTGACCAGCTTTGCTGGGCTCTTTGCCATTTCCTGTTGGGGAAGAGAATATCCCACAAGTAAGGATGACGCCGTGGACCGGACACACCGTTGGAGAAAGTAATTTATCAGGTAAACATAAATTCTGTTTTTTTTTTAATTTCAAAAATATATTTGATATAAACTAAAGTATAACATTTCTTTGTTAGATTTAATTCAAGAATGTTAGAAAACTACCCTGTCTGTTTTTAAGGAGATACTGCACCCAGTTTTTTTCTTTCATGATTCAGATGGAGCATGCAATTTTTTTTTATTTTTTTTTTATTTTTTAAAAGAGCTTTATTGAATAACAAATATACAAGTGTGATAAAACCACAAAACACATATGAAAAGTACATAGGAAAATCCAGTATCGTTAGTGGCTTAAGAAGTCATACACTTCCTTTTGATATGTACCCCCGTCCCCAGAGCTCAGCTGGACACGTGGAGCATGCAATTTTAATCAACTTTCTAATTTACTCCTATTATTATTTCTTTCTTAAGACACGGTAAGTCCACTGAATCATCAATTACTGTTGGGAATATCACTCCTGGCCAGCAGGAGGAGGCAGAGAGCAGCACAGCAAAGCTGTTAAATATCACTTCCCTTCCCACAACCCCCAGTCATTCTCTTTGCCTTCAGTGCAAGGAGGAGGTAAAGTTTTAGGTATTGTGCGGGTCCTTAAATTTGATTGCAGACTACTAAGGAATTTCGTCAGTCTTCTGCTTTGATTGTTTGCTTTTCTGGAAAACGTAGAGATCAGAAAGCTACTGACACTTCTCTTTATTCATTTGGCTTGTGAGTATGCTGGACAGCAGCCTCCTGAGAGAATTACAGTTCATTCCACTAGGGCTGTTTCTTCTTTTTTGGCTTTCAAGAATGAGGTTTCTCTTCAAGCGATGGTGCCTTCTGTTTAGGTTTCCTGTCTTGTCCCTCCCTAATCATCTGTGTCCTCTAGCTTGGGTATTGATTCACAACAGTAATTGATGATTCCGTGGACTCACTGTGTCTTAAGAAGGAAAACAAAATTTATGCTTAGCTGATAAATTTATTTTTCTTGACACGCGAGTCCACAGCCCTCCCTTGTTTTCAGACAGTTTTTTTATATAAATAAAAAGAGAGAAGGGCTCAACCTGGGAACGAACAAAAGCATAATAGCTTGTTCTATGGCTAGTTCCCACCCAAGAAGCAGCCTCTTTTTGCTCAACATGTGCCTTTCACAGAGGAGAACTTTCCTGAAGCATATCAGTCTGATCCTGACTTCACAGTACAGTCCAGCCCCAAAATACCAGGCAATCCCTCTCTGAACGAGAGAAACAGCAAAATCCCAGACATACGTTTCAGCCTATTGTGGGCCTTGTCAGTGAGGTGCAGCCATATCCCTCTAGGCACACTGAGCAACGGGTCCACGTCTGGATTCCCGCATCAAACCTAGGGAGACTTCCCTAAATGTCATAATCCCTCTCTGAACGAGAGAAACAGCAAATCCCCAGACGTGCGTTTCGGCCTATTGTGGGTCTCGTCAGTGAGGTGCAGCCTCAAACATACATCTGGGGTTTTGCTGTTTCTCTCGTTCAGAGAGGGATTGCCTGGTATTTCGAGGCTGGACTGTACTGTGAAGTCAGGATCAGACTGATATGCTTCAGGAAAGTTCTCTGTGAAAAGCACATGTTGAGCAAAAAGAGGCTGCTTCTTGGGTGGTAACTAGCCATAGAACAATCTATTATGCTATTGTTCGTTCCCAGGTTGAGCGCTTCTCTCTTTTTATTTATGCAAGTTATGACACTTAGGGAAGTCTCCCTAAGTGTGATGCGGGAATCAAGACGTAGACCCGTTGCTCATTGTGCCTAGAGGGATATGGCTGCACCCCACTGACGAGGCCCACAATAGGCCGAAACGTACGTCTGAGGTTTTGCTGTTTCTCTCGTTCAGAGAGGGATTGCCTGGTATTTCGGGGCTGGACTGTACTGTGAAGTCAGGATCAGACTGATATGCTTCAGGAAAGTTCTTCTCTGTGAAAGGCACATGTTGAGCAAAAAGAGGCTGCTTTTTGGGTGGTCGCTAGCCATAGAACAAGCTATTATGCTATTATTCGTTCCCAGGTTGAGCGCTTCTCTCTCTTTATTTATGCAAGTTTTTTTATATAACCTCAGGCACCTTTACACCTTGTGTTATTTTCTTTCTCTCCTTTTCCTTCGGTCGAATGACTGGGGGTTGTGGGAAGGGAAGTGATACTTAACAGCTTTGCTGTGGTGCTCTTTGCCTCCCCCTGCTGGCCAGGAGTGATAGTCCCAACAGTAATTGATGATTCCGTGGACTTAACGTATCAAGAAAGAAATACATTTATCAGGTAAGCATAAATTTAGTTTTTTCTTCTTCGTTTCTCTTGCTATCTTTTATTTGAAAAAGCAGGAATTTAAGCTTACGAGCGGGCCCATTTTTGGTTCAGACCCTGGATAGCACTTGCTGATTGGTGGGTACATTTAGCCACCAATCAGCAAGCTGAACCAAAGATGGGCCGGCTTGTAAGCTTATAGATTCCTGCTTTTTCAAATAAAGATATCAAGAGAACAAAGAAAAATTGATAACCGGACTAAATTAGAAAGTTGCTTACAATTGCATGATGTATCTGAATCATGAAAGGAAAAAAAAAATGGGTTCTATATCCCTTTAAGCACAGGACATTTTTTTTGTGCCATTTGAATATGATTTCACAATTCTGTTTTTTAACTTTGAATTGTCTTTTATATAGGTTGGAGCTGTTGTGGAGATAAAATGTCCAGATGGGTCTTACCAAGAAGCTGTTATTAATAAATTAACTGACGCAAGTTGGTACACAGTCGGTAAGGGAAGCAATTCTGTTCCTAACCCAAAGCTGTTTTTAGATGCAAAAACATATGTGATCTTAGAATTGACATAAATGATTGTAAGTATTCCTGTTGTAATATGTCAAACTAAAATTTCCTATTGAAAAAATAAAACAGTGTATTATAGGAAGGTCATACTAGTCTGAAATATATTAAAATATATGCCCAAAATAAATAAATAAATACTTTGTGAACCATTGGCTTGGAGGGTAATCAACCCTGGTTGGTTCTGTCATCTAAACACACATCAACAAACCTTTTATCCTGATCACTATTTTTCCATTAATTTGATATTGTAGACTTTAGTTTCTTTAAGCATTTTATTTGCCACAGATGCACCAGCTAATAAGGCATATTAATTTATATCACAGGTGTTTTATATTATATTTATATTTATTCAGAACAACTGTTTTATAAATTTAGATTGTAAAAAATGCTTCTTTTTTTTATAATAAAAAAAAGACTTGACCATTTTTTTTATTTATTTTTTTTGTGTAGTTTTTGATGATGGAGATGAAAAGACTTTAAGAAGATCATCACTTTGCTTAAAAGGAGAAAGACATTTTGCAGAAAGTGAAGTAAGAAGTGTATTCCTATATATATTTTTTAATTATTTTTTTCACTTGCAGTGTTGGATAAACTGTTAAGTCATCTTCATTAAAATGGAAATGCACATTTAAAAAAAAATAAAAAAATTAAAAATGCTATAATTGCATTTCTTATATACTGTGTACATTCATGCTATTTTATATAAATATAGACCCAAATGCACATAAATAAGAATAATAGTGGCAGCTAACGGAAACCGTAAATGAGGAGGCTTATGGATGAGTATTAGTGGTGTTTTAAATCCCCTCCTCAAGTGTCTTGTTTGAGACAAGCATTCCCAGAAAGTTGCAAATTGCATTTAGTTATTTACTGGCTCATAATTACATTTATTAACTACTATTTGTATTATTTGATATTGAAACTTCATTTAGGATTACCTTATTAAAAGTATAAAGCAAGTTTAAAGTTAGTATTCAGCAGAGTTTTGCAGTTAAAACATTCTCTGAATTGATATTAAAAAAAAAAAATAGGTCCGTTATTTGCAGTTAAAATACATTACCCAAATTATTTTTGCAATTAAAGGGACAGTATACACTCATATAACTGCATGTAATAGACACTACTATAAAGAATAAGATGCACAGATACTGATATAAAAATCCAGTATAAAACTGTTTAAAAACTTACTTAGAAGCTCTCAGTTTAGCTCTGTTGAAAAGGTAGCTGGAAAGCCCATTGCAAGTGGCAAACAAGACACTCCCCCCCCTCCCCCTTCTTTTGCATATGAAAAGACCCTTTACACAGACAGGAGCAAGCTGGAGTAGGTAGCTGACGGTATTCTCATAAAACTTTGGGGCTTGGTTAGGAGTCTGAAAATCAGAGCAATGTTATTTCAAAATAAGCAAAACTATACATTTTTATAAAAAACAACAACTTTATGGGCTCTATATATAGATCATCTACAAAACATTTATGCAAATAAAAAATGTGTATAATGCCCCTTTAACATTTATTTTAAAATTTCAGATATTTTAATGTATTCATAGCATTGTTCTCAATGCTAAAACATTTTGAAAAATGAAAGGCATACTTCAGCCCAGCAAATGTAGGTTCAGCACATATATACAGATTTGCCGTTTTGTAATTGTATTAACAGATCATGATAAAGGATATTATATAAAAAATGTAATTTGAATGACAACAATATAAAATTAAATATAAATTATTTTTCTCTCTAGTTAAATGATACAATTTTTTTTTCTTCAAAATCATAGTTTTGCACACTATGACTTTAATAAAATAGTTATGTGCTTGCATATATCATGGTTTTTATATTTTTTTTTAATGTTTTTTTATTTTTATATTATTTTTATATCTTTTTTTTTTTTTTCTTTGCTAATGGCATTCTTCTGTACATATGAAAAGACACTAGATCAGTTACCACTGACCAACCCAGAACATTTCGGAACTCCAGTTATTGGGAAAAAAACAAACAGAGGACGACGATCAAATCATGTGTAAGTCTTATAAATATGAATTTTTATTTAAGTATAAAGTAAAGTTAAATAGCAAGAGAACGAAGAAAAATTGACGATAATAGGAGTAAATTAGAAAGTTGCTTAAAAAGTCATGCTCTATCTGAATCATGAAAGAAAAAAAATTGGGTTCAGTGTCCCTTTAATAAACCTTAATGGTATATGGTACAGGTCATCTTGTGAAAGTCAGTTTTATTGGAAAGTCCTCTAACTGTGATCTGCAAAAGGAAACAAAAGAGAGCGTCAGACTAGTGTGTTATATGTAACCCACCTAAAATAATCTTCCATGTTGCCAAAAAGCTACTCACAAAGGTTATATAGAAAACTAGACTAGTATGACAAAGTGCAAAATATAGGCACTGCGAGCACCAGATCCACTTCCCCAAGGTTTATCACCAGCTCTTCAATTCAAAATCTCCTTGGATCTGGGGAACTCACAAAGCATGTAGATAAACTACTGCAGTATTGAAAAATAATAAACAAATCGGACTCTTGCGTAATGATCAAATTAACTGTAAAAATGTAGATTTTATTTCATGTATACAGCAACTGATCATGAATGTCTAAAAGAAAGTTCCAGAATTTTGCTTCAAGGGGAATTTGTTGAGACTCTTCTTTATTCTGTGCTGTTTAATCTTCAGTCCTTCGAGGCCAGCTACCGCAGAAAAGGAAGAAGAAAAACACCTTGATAAAGAAGATCTCTTCTTTAAGGAAATTTCAATAAAATATGTGAAACTCTGTTCTCCGGATATATTTGTAGATAAAATGCTATTAGGCCTTTTTGATGCCTCTCTGCCCACACAAATGCTTGGAGGCTATTCTGAAACTAATTAGGAACCTTAACAGACCTTCAATTTTGATAATACATAGACCTGGATTAACCTCATATGCCTGATGGGAATATTGAATGCTTAATATTAACTATTAAATAGTTCAGCTAAACTCCTGCAATGGCATTTGAAAGTCCAGACCAGATAAATACCTCTTCTTGCTTTTGGAATCAGGAATAATATCATAAAATATTGTTTGGGGATTCTTAATCATGACACCCTTGTTTAACAGCTGACCCTTGAAAATGAGCCTTTAGGTAAGAATCAAATATGAGCTCCTACTTAAAAATGTCTGGGCATGCTGACCCTCAAGCAGTTTACTTATGTTGAAGATAACAATGTAGATGTTTTTTTTTAAATAAAATGATATTAGGTAGATTTATTCCTCTGCTTCATTTGATTTTGAGTGCATTTTTGGACTCTTGACTGAGAAGGAAGAAATGTTAGTTACATCATCTTGTCAAGCTTTACATTTTCTTAAGCAGTATTCTTCATAGTCCTGATAATTAAGGAAGTGCGCTGATA
The DNA here is from genome assembly GCF_027579735.1 of Bombina bombina. Taxonomy (NCBI): domain Eukaryota; kingdom Metazoa; phylum Chordata; class Amphibia; order Anura; family Bombinatoridae; genus Bombina; species Bombina bombina. Next base: position 761,787,857 of record NC_069502.1, on the reverse strand, counting down.
GAATTTTTTTTTTTTTAATGCTGAGACATTAAGGAATTTATTTTATCTTTTGCTATTGCTTTCCTGGATATTTCCATTTCTTGGTTTGTATTGGTAAATTACTCAGTTTTCCTGGTCTTTTTGGTTATCCATCCATTTTCCTTTATTTTTTACAGTTATCCTGGTTGTAAGGACCTTTTATAAAGCGTTATCTTAATTTTTGTACTGTAATGGACTCATTTCATGGCTCTGTTTCTGATTTATCCATAGCTTCAAGGGTCATTTAACCATTAATATTAATTCAGGACATTAAATATTATTTATTGTAATTTTATAATTAACATGTTTAAATCTCCAAATATGTCATCGTAATCATAAATAAACATTTAGATTGCTTTATTTCATTTGTGTAAAAGCCTCATTTTAAAAGTAACAACATAAACAATGTGGTTATTAACTTGTGAATTGAGCATGTGCAATTACTTTTAGCATGGCAAAAGAATTGTCCAAGCAGCCAATAAAAATAGTACTTGAAACAGGCAACAGTTTGTTTTCAACAAGTCAAAGGTGCAGAATTTGAAAAGTCAAATAAATCTTTAAACAGGTAAATCTGTGTTTTCCGATTAACTGGTAACATGGACTTCCTTGCACACATTCATTGTAGTATTTTTTATGTGTTAGTGTTTGGAGCATTTTGTCTCATAAATACCTTTTTCCTCTGCATAGTTGTATGGTTTAATTTATAACCTGAGTATAAGTGGAGAAAAACCTAAACACTGATCAATTCTTTATATATAACAGATAAATCTGTCATACTCTGTGATATCTGGGACATTTATATATCTTGTGTAGAGGGCCAAACAGCATTTAAAAGAAATATATGAAAAATAATGTAGAGTATGTGGCTGTTTGTGTGAACGAAATACAAATAGTCTTCACTTTTTCTGTGTGTGTGTAATTATGGAACTTGGCGAGCTAACTCCAGTCCAGTTAAGAGACATTTTTAAAGTACGTTAACTTGTTATCCCCAGTTAATTAGTTAAAGGAACACTAAAGTCAAAATTTAAACTTCCATGATTTAGACAGATCATGCAATTTTAAAGAACTTTCTAATTCACTTCCAGTATCAAAATGCACACAATTGTTTTATTTGCACACTTTCTGAAATACCAGCTCTTACTGAGCATGTGTAAGAGTTCACAGTATATATACGTATATGCATTTTGTGATTGGCTGATGACTCTCACATGATGTAGAGAGAAGGAAGAAAGAATGGATTTTTTGAAATTTCTCAGAAAAAAAATCTACTGCCCATTTGAAATTCAGACTAAGTGCTTTTGCATTGTCTTTTTAGTATGTATTTGTTGAATATGCCATTTTACTGTATTTACTTCTTAGATGCACATGATGAGGCTGGCAGTGATAGTGGGATTTGGTAGCCTGTATCTCAAGCTCCAGGTCACTTACATTTGAAAGATGGGAGTCTGCCCCTGTAAGTTGCAGGTGATTGCCATACAAATGGCAATTACCTGCAGCAGCATTGAATATGCTTTTAACCTGATCCCCCCCCCCCCCCCATTTAAAAGAGAGAAGTCTGCGCTTTCAAATTAGGGGGTCACGTTCCCTGGCACGTTGCAGGTGATAGCCGTAAAATTTAAAATGCTGTTTCACCAGAAGTGTGTGTGTGTGAGGGGGGAAGCTATAATTAAGCCCCTATCTCTCCTCCTGTATGGGCTAGATAAATGTTACCTCATTTGAAAGTTTATACCCCCTCTTTCAAAAGAAGGGTTACTGGCGTCCTAGGATGCAGCATTTCACCAATAAAAATAGTGATTACCTGCTCCACTAGAAACAGCCATTGGTGGCGGCGCTATGAAAATCCCCCTATCTCCCTGATTGTTTTAACTAGATGGGTATGAGACCACTCAAGTGAAAGAGGATCACACCCCATCTAATTTTCAGGCGATTACCACAGTAATGGTGATCACCTGCACCAAGCAGACAGTCATACTGTGTTTGAGGAGGGGGAGGTGGCACTTTTAGAGCCCTCATTTCTCCCCATAAGGCACAAAGAGGTATATGAGACCCCAGTTTAAAAGATGGAAACCCCCTCTTTCCAGTATTGCGTCTCTGAAAACCTTTCGTTAGTAGGTGATTTGTCATTTTTATGCCAATTGCCTACCTAATGCATTCTCAAACACACCTGTTTTACACATATCCTAGGCTTGGTCAGTGTCCCAAGTCATTTTTGGATACAATCTGTTCTACTTCTCTGTCCAGCTAGGTCTTAGCTTGATGATCTGTTAACAAAAGCAGGTAGGAAGGGAGACTGTGAGGATGGATAGGATATAACTTTCTTGATGAAATTACTTTTGATAACTATAAAGCTTATTTCGATACAAGAGTAACTCAAAGAGATAGTCAAGCAATTATCACCCAGGAATACTTTTAAGGTAAATAAATTTAACATTACATTTACAATTATTGTGACTCATTACATGTATGGTTGCTTTATAGTTCTGCTTTTTTTCTGAATAATAGAAACTAATCCATATATTTAATTTTGCTGTGTTCTAGGCCTGAAGAAGAGTCCTCCTCTTCCTCTAGTGATGAAGAAGAAGATGAAAATAAAAGCTGTGATGAATTACTGGGAAAAGTAGTTTGTGTTGATGCTTGTGGTGTTGACAAAAAGAAGGGAACATGGTTTCCTGCATTGGTAAGTTGATACGTTTTTTTTTTTTTCTGCACCTTTTCACATTCACTTTGCGTACTATGTATTACCATTTGTACGAGTAAATTATTTGTCTGTGTAAGCATCCCCCCCCCCATAATTTTTATGTCAATATAACCTAAACCACAAAAATACATTTTAGAGACCGAATTTAAAAAAACAAACCAAAAAACATGCATATACCAACACCCATGTATGGACAGGTTAAAGTTATTTTCAGCTGTGTCAGCATTTTCTTTAAGAACCCTTCAACAGCTGCAATATAGACATTTTACAATTAACTGCATTTAATGGGACAGTAAACACCTTGAGAGCTTTAAATAAAATCTTTAGCTATGCTTAATTTTCATATGCTAATTTTCATGTAATTTAGCTCTGAAAACTGAGCAATATCTGCTTTTCAGGACATGAAAAGCACCTGATGACTTCTCAAGACTAACCCTACTACATATGTTTTAGTTATTGACTTTAACTGATAACAGCTGCAAAACAGAGTACTTTATACTAACTTTATGACCATGGCTAGCCTAGTTTTGTGTGCAGACTAAGGGTTCCATGTACAAAGCAGCTGAGGTGAAGAGGGAAAATCACTGAGAACTTGCTCGCTCTCAGTGATTGACAACCCCTTTAGTCGCGCGAATAAAGTGGTGGGCATTGCACACTGCGAGGAGTGTGTAATGATACATATAGGCTAGCAGACGAACAGATCTGCTGCCCGTATGTAACGAAGGCGGGCGGACAACTTCACAAGTTAAGAAGCTCTCTGCCCGCCTCTTAGTACATGGAACCTTAAAGCCCAGATTGGCTCCTCCAAACAAGGCATACAGTAGGTTGATTTATTTCTAATGACACGGTGAGTCCACGGATCATCATAATTACTATTGGGAATATCACTCCTGACCAGCAATAGGAGGCAAAGAGCACCACAGCAAAGCTGTTAAATACCACTCCCTTACCCACAACCCCCAGTCATTCTCTTTGCTTGTATCAGTTGCAAGGAGGTGGTAAAGTTAGGTGTCTGATTCTTCAATCAAGAGTTTATTTTTTTAAGCAGAGCAGGTTTGCTTTGGTTTTTTGGGGTGTAGCTGTAGTCCATGTCAGTCTCTTCAGTAGAGCAATGGTGGCTTTGAAGCATTTGGGAACTTGGGGGTATAATCCCCTCTGCGCCTCCCATGTAGTTTGTGCTGCCCTTTTTTCAAAAGCCTGAGTAGTTTTACTCAGTCTTTTTTGTTTTCCCACAGGTCTATGTAAGGTGTGATGCCTTTCAAACTTTGTGAGCTGCCCTGTTGCCAGGCATATTATTATGGAGGTAAGTGCTGTTTTTATTTTCTGGGGACAGAAAGTCTGGCACTTATGGGGTTAATTTATTCCTGCTTGTGTGCAGGTTTTTTATCTTGTGGGAGTATTGTGGAGCACTGTTGAGGATTTTGAATGGCTCTGGTTATGGGAGTGCTACATTTTCACTCCTTGGGCTCTTGGGTGTGTGCTGTTTTTATTTAAAACAGCTGTTAGTTTTTTCTCAGTGCGGTTTTTACTATGAGGCTTTTTAGTTAGAACTGCAAGAGTTTCTTCGGGTTTGCAGTTTTCTTTCTCCCGGCGGCGGTTTTACTGTTTGTACTGTCATGCCAGCCGGGAGGTGGTGTAGACGCCCACGATGGGTGGAGTTTGTTTGGCCCGAGTGTTGCGCGCTCTTCCTCTCAGTATTTGTTTAACTGCGGAAGTGAGAGGTTCTTCCGCTGCTGCTCTGGTGCTACGTTGGAGCGGTCATTGTGAGAGTGATGTCCGGACCGTTTGGGAGTTTGTGTATACTCCAGTAAGTAGGAGGCTAGTTTTTGCACCTCCGCAAGGCTTGTAGAGGTGTTAAATAAGGGCTCAGGGTAATTTTTTTTTTTGGGGGGGAGGCTTTTATTTTTATTAACGTTATTTAAAGGGGCAGTAACGTTTTATTTTTGGGTCATTTTTTTTCTGCAGTTTTTTTTCTTACACAATTGATTTTTTTGTTTTATTTGTGAGTAAGATGGACCAAGAGGACTTGCAAGCTGTTACTTGCAATTTATGTCTAGATGCTAATGTGGAGCCACCTATCCCTTTCTGTTCTTCATGTATAGAGAGAACATTACAGTACAGGGATAGGCTTTTTGTTTCAGAACCTTCTTTTTCTAAGGAGAATGTTGTTCAGGAGTCTGCTGTTCAAGCTATACCGCAGCTTTCTCCCCAATCATCCCAATCTCTATGCTCTTCACATTCAGTGCCCTGCGTTTCGTCTCAGGTTGTTTTTTCTTTGCAGGATATGGCTACTCACATATCCTCTGCTGTTTCTGAGGCTCTGTCTGCTTTTCCTGCGTTGCAGGGGAAGCGCAAGAGGAAGTATAAGGTTTCTGACTCTGTTGCAGTTAGGTCAATTGTTTCTTCCCATTGGTCTAAGGAAGAAGATACTTCTGTGGCGTCTGAGGGTGAAATTTCAGACTCTGATAGTGTAATTCCTTCTGCTGATTTTGAGGTTGTTTCTTTCAGATTTAAGCGGGAGCACCTCCGTTTGTTACTTAGGGAGGTTTTGGCTACCTTGGATGACTCTGATTCAACGGTCATAGTTACTCCCAAGAAGGCTAGTAAACTTAATAAGTTTTTTTAGGTCCCTTCCGGGGCGGAAGTTTTTCCTGTTCCAGATCGTGTTTCAGAGATTATTACACAGAAATGGGAGAAGCCTGGAATTCCTTTTTCTCTTTTGCCTGTTTTTTAGGAAGATGTTTCCTATTGCGGATTCTATTAAGGAATGTTGGCAGACGTTTCCTAAGGTAGAAGGAGCCATTTCCACTTTGTCCAAAAGGACCACTATTCCTATTGAGGATAGTTGTTCTTTCAAGGATCCCATGGATAAGAAGTTGGAGGCTTTGCTTAAAAGGATGTATGTTCACCAGGGGTTCCAGGTTCCCTGAAAGAGGGCATCTGTGATTCTCATTGCACCGGCGTGGCCTTGCAGGATCTGGTGGAGATGTCATCCTCCCCACCTTGGAGTCTTCCGTTAAGGACCTTCTACTTCAGGGGCCCTTCCTTCATCCAAATCTTGTTTCTCTGAAGCTGACTGCTTGGAGATTGAACGCTTGATTCTATCCAAGCGTGGTTTTTCTGAGTCGGTTATTGAGACTATGATTCAGGCGCGTAAGCCTGTGACTAGAAAGATCTATAATAAGATATGGCGTAAATATCTGTATTGGTGTGAATCCAGAGGCTACTCTTGGAGCAGAGTCAGGATTCAGAGGATTTTGTCTTTTCTCCAGGAGGTTCTGGAGAAGGGTTTATCTGCTAGTACCCTGAAGGGTCAAATTTCTGCTTTATCTATTTTGTTGCACAAAGGTCTGGCGGATGTGCCAGATGTTCAGTCTTTTTGTCAGGCTTTGGTTAGAATCTGGCCTATGTTTAAGTTTGTGACTCCTCCTTGGACTCTTAATTTAGTTCTTAGAGTTCTTCAACAGGCTCCGTTTGAGCCTATGCATTCTTTGGATATTAAGTTGTTAACCTGGAAGGTTTTGTTTTTGGTTGCTATCTCTTCGGCTCAAAGAGTTTTGGAGCTTTCTGCGTTGCAGTGTGAGTCTCCTTTCCTTATTTTTCATTCTGTTAAGGTAGTACTACGTACTGCACTAGGTTTTCTTCCCAAGGTTGTTTCTGATAAGAATATTAATCAGGAGACAGTTGTTCCTCCTTTGTGTCCTTATCCTTCTTCTCATAAGGAACGTTTGTTGCACAATCTGGATGTAGTTCGTGCATTGAAGTATTATTTGCAGGCGACTAAGGATTTTCGCCAGTCTTCTTCTTTATTTGTTGTTTTTTCTGGGAAGCGTAAAGGTCAGAAAGCTACGGCTACTTCTCTTTCTTGTTGGTTGAGGAGTGTTATTCGCTTGGCATATGAGACTGCTGGTCAGCAGCCTCCTGAGAAAATCACGGCCCATTCCACGAAGGCTGTTTCTTCTACTTGGGCTTTCAGAAATTGAGCTTCTGTAGATCAGATTTGCAAGGCTGCCGCTTGGTCATCTTTACATACTTTTTCAAAATATTACAAATTTAATCCATTTGCTTTGACTGAGGCTGTTTTTTGGAGAAAGGTTCTTCAAGCAGTGGTGCCTTCTGTTTAGGCTAACTGTCTTGTCCCTCCCTTATCATCCGTGTCCTCTAGCTTGGGTATTGATTCCCAATAGTAATTATGATGATCTGTGGACTCACTGTGTCATTAGAAAGAAAATGAAATTTATGCTTACCTGATAAATTTGTTTCTTTCTTGACACGGTGAGTCCACGGCCCTCTCTGTGTTCAGACAGTTTTTTACATAAACCTCAGGCACCTCTGCTCCTTATTTTACTTCCTTTCCCTTTGGTCGAATGACTGGGGGTTGTGGGTAAGGGCGTGGTATTTAACAGCTCGCTGTGGTGCTCTTTGCCTCCTCCTGCTGGTCAGGAGTGATATTCCCAATAGTAATTATGAGGATCCATGGACTCACTGTGTCAAGAAAGAGAAACAAATTTATCAGGTAAGCATAAATTAATTTTTTGGCTATGGAAAAAAAATTGCAGTAAAAAGAATGTTAATTTGTTTTCAAATGTTTAGACTTGGCCGATTGTTATTCTATAGCAGCACAACAGAAGTGCTATGTAATTGCAAGGTGTTTACTGTTCCTTTAAGCACCTAAAAGCTTGTTGTAATTGTACTCCCTTAGCTAATTAGTCCCTAACAGTGACCGCTCCCCACTGCATTACTATTAACACTTCTCTTCTGCCTTTATTAACCCATTACTACCTGCACCCAAAACTACATTACCCCTTCCTAACTTAATTCTCATGTTCATCCTCCTCCAGCCATGGTCCTTGCAGTTATCCTCCTTAATGTAGAATGAATCCCTCGGGAATCTGCTTTTTAAATTTTAGAGAAACCTGACTGGTTAGGTTAAAGGAAGATATGGGTCTGTCAATAAAGGAGACCTTACCCTTGTTTTCTTTAAAGGGGCGGGGGGGGCGGGGTTGGTTGGGGACTGATGACTTCATTCAAAATTTAAGAAAAAACATTGCAACGCTGGAACTAAGATTTAAGTAGTGCTGTAGTGGCCATGTTTGGGTTGGGGCTCCAATGTTTTTGTTCTTGGGATGTCCATATTGGTGGTGCCTTAGGGGAATATGAATCTGGGAGTTAATAATTTGGGGTGTTAATAAAAGCAGACATTTTAATTAATGGCATATATTAATACGCCATTAATTAAAATGTCTGCTTTTAATCGGTTTATAAGAAGGAAAAAACAGAAAAAAGTAATGGATTTTAAAATACCCTGTTTTAGAAGCAAAATAAATTACTTGTATATTTCAGTTGCTTTTAATTTGCCTATTAGTCACTATTGATATGGGGGGGTGGCTAGTATAGAATCTCTCTCTCTCTCTCTCTCTCTCTCTCTCTCTCTCTCTCTGTCTCCCCCTCCCTCCCTCCCTCCCTCTCTTCTCTCTCTCTCTCTTTCTCCTCTATTTCTCTCCTCTATCTCCTCTCTCTATTTTTTAAAGTTACACTTTAAAGAAAAAAAGAAAAACTTCAAATTGTAAGAATCCAAAAAATGTCATTTAGTCTTTTTAATTGTAGTTTAGTTTTGTTTGGTCTTTTCTCTTTTTTTATAGGTTGTTTCTCCAGACTGTAGTGATGATATAGCAGTTAAGAAAGACTTCATTCTTATACGTTCGTTTAAAGATGGAAAATTGTAAGTGAGATTTGATATTAAATACTAGAAAGAAAGAAAAAAAAAATCGGATTTTTCTTATGTCTTCATTATTCAACCATATGTTTATTTCTATAGTACTTCAGTGCCAAGAAAGGATGTCCATGACATTAGTGACATTTCGACCAAGAATGATAACGTATTAAAGCAAGGTAAACATGTTTTCACAATTATTAATCATTTTTTTGCAGACTAAATAGATCATTCATTGTTGACAACTTCAGTTCAATAGTGTAATCTGCATCTTTTCCCCAGACCATGATTTGGGTCTATCAGTTGTACTATTTTGCAAACATGATAGATTTTTGTAAATTGTTAAATGTCTTTCTTTTTATTTTAAGCACTAGATCAAGCTCTGGAATTCAGTCGAACCAAAATAATTCCAAGTAACTGGAAAATGGAATTAAAGGAAGAGAGTTCAAGCAGTGAAGCGGAAGATGAAGAGGAGGAGAATAAAGACGATGAAGAAGATAGTAACAGTGAAGATGAGGCAAGTGTTTTCCGATTTCTTGTTAGAGGTTTGTCTGTTTGGTTATGGACATTTTATAGACTAAGATTTTGCTGCATTCTGACTAATTCTAATAAATGATTGAAGATACAGAAGGCATTATTAAACCATAAAAGGGCATGGGCAAAACCTTGTTTGAATAAGTTTAAAGGGACATACTAAATTAAAAATAAATTAAATGCTTTGATGAGATTATATCTGAGTTGTCCAAGAGCGCTGTTATTCCCATGATGATTTTATTTTTCCTTCACAGATCATTGAAGGCATTTGCTCCTAAGGCCACATTTATGAAACAGATTATTTAAAGATACGTTTGTATTTCTTAAATAACCTGGTACTTGAAGACCTAGTTACTTTTTTGTGGGAAGCTCTTACAGATATTTTGGGGTAAATTTATGAAAATGAAAATGGTCCAATTGGTTGCCTGCTTGCTCATGTGAGCCTATAACTATAAGCAGCACTCTAGACCAGGGGTGTCAAACTAATTTCTAATGGAGGACCAAAATGTTCATCGATATAGGAATGGAGAACCGAATGTATAAAATGTATCTTTGTGTATATGTAAATTGTACGCTTTCGGCCCTTCACTTTTACAGCAATAGACAATTTGGTCCTCCATAATAAATTAACTTGACACCCCTGCTCTAGACCATCGCTTCCTAACCTTTTCAAGACATCAGAGGTGGAGGGTTAATATTACCCTGCACTGATTCGACAGGCGATTGACAAACCCTGCTCTGATGCGATTGGTTGTGCAAGAGTAGGGAGTGACATTGCATAAGCGCCTGCCCATGCATTGATAAATGATCCCAGGTGGACAACTTTAATACATACAAGGGACAGCATACTATAAAATAGTTTTTCCCTTAATGTTTTTCCAATTACTTTTTTACCAGCTGCAGAGTATAAAATGTATGAGATTTGCTTTTTTAAGTCTTATTTGTGTATATGAATGATCTGATTTTGTGTTTTGAAGCCACAACCTAATAAAAAAAGTAGGTATAATCAGATCTCATTACTTTATCACATTGTGTACATATACCTGCTTCTTTATCTTATATCTGTCCATAAACCAATCACCAATACTTGCAGAGAACAATGAAAAATTAACATTGTATTACCTTATCTCTTCTGTAATTTCTTCTACTGTCTGTGTTAACATGGCCTGGCCTTGAGGCCAAAAACTTTCTGGATGGCTGGGGATACCACAGGCTAAATAAACTATTTCAATTGCCTATAAGGGTAATGGAAATACTTGTAAACAATTTAATACACTCCAGCAGGTAAAGTGGATCATTGGGAACAAATTTAAGTGGAGACATTTTTTTGAGTAAACTGTCCCTTTAATGATACACCTACCCCTTTGTGCTTAGTTGCTAGGGGACCACACCCTTTTTCATTCAGGGTCAATACTCCGAATGATGATGGTTATAACTGGAAATATCTGACCATGCATCTGTGCATATATTTGCAGAAATCTTTTAAGAAGGAAAAGTTATTTTTGAGCCTGATGGTTAGAAGAGTAAGCCTAGTTTGTTTTTCCGTGGTATTGGAGATCATTTTGGAAATCCAAGACCAAGCCTTTTAAAAAGATTTTAGGAAGATCCTTAGTTGAATTGATTAATTTTTTAATTTAGTACTGCCATGATTGAAAAGTCAGCTTCAAAGCAACCATGCATATCTAGAGGCCAATAACAGTGGATATATGTGTGTAGTCATTAGAGACCAGCTAGCTTCCAGTAGTGAATTGCTGCAAAGTGTATGAACATATGCTTTTCAACAAAGGACACACAAAAAAGAAAGTACATTTAATGCTAGAAGTGAATTTAAAAGTGTCCTAAAATTGCATGCTCTATCTGAATCATTAAAGTTTAATTTTGACTTTAGTGTCTTGTTAATCCCTGCAAAGAAGAATAACTACCTGCTTATTTTGTCACATCCGCTAGGTGATGGCTTAAAGGGACAGTACACTGTAAAATTGTTTTTCCATTAATGTATTTTAAATGACTTGTTCTACCAACTGCAGAGTATAAAATATTTGAGAAATTCCATTTTCATGCTTATTTGTGTATATGAAGTAGCTGATTTTGTGCTTTGAAACCACAGCCTATTACAATGGGTTGAATTTAAAGGTGATATCAGATCTCATTATGTTCTAAGTTTGTGTAAACAGACTTGCTTCCTTATCTTTTATTTGTCTGGAACACCAAAGCTCAATACATAGAGAGAACAATGGAAAATTATCATTTTATTACTTAACTATCCTGCATCCCACTGAGAGTGTAATCTCTTCTGCTGGTTGTGTATACTTAGGCTATTCAATAGCCTATACTCCAGTATTAATTTGTTCAGTATAGGTGGCGATACCACAGGCTAAATCAGCTATTTCAAATGCTGAAAAAGGAGTAAAGGAGCTACTTGTAACCAATTTAATACACTCTAGCAGGTTAAAAGGATGTGAACGTCATAAAATAAACTATGATAAAAAAAAAAAAGCTTTTAAAGTAAACCAAGATTATCATTGTATAGGATTTGGTAAATGTCTGTAATTTGTAATAAACAGCTGCAATATATGTCACCTGTAAATTAGAAATGTTAAATTTCAGCTTTTGCTTGTATTTTATTCTAACCTAGGAAGAAATAGAGCCAAATCCTGGAGAAAATGAAAACTTTTTGCAACAGCTTTACAAGTTTATGGAAGACAGAGGTGAGACCATGTATTCTACTCTTAGAAATAGAATAATACACACATTTTATGAAAATGACTTCACTAAATGCAGTTGTGCCTCATTCGTTACATTCTTAAATCAACATGAAACCCATTTCTAAGTATACAATAAAATAATCAAATTGACTTAAGTCTCTTGGAACCTTTTGTTGAAAAGCAGATAGGTTCAGGAACATGTCTGTTTGTGTTTCACTGTTTGACAGCAGTTTTGCAAGAATCCAAGCAGTTATACATTGCGCAAACACTGCTGCCATCTAGTGTACAAAAGGGGTAAAACAATGTTAAAGCTATATATTGTCAGGACATAGGCACAATACCTATTTATGCTCTTCAACAAAGAATACCATTAGAATAGAAGTAAATTGGATTTTATTTTTATTTTTTTAATAAATTATGTCTGAATCGTGAAAGAAACATTTGGGCTCCATGTCCCCTTAAGTACTTTCATAATGGCAGCGAAGTAAAATAAATATTGTTATTAAGAAAGCAATGGGGACATCTATAATATATATTAGATTTTGTATATATCATTGTTACAAAAAGCCTTTCATTTTTATGAAACTTATTAAACACAGGTGATGGCCACAACAAGCTCATCTAGTTTGTTTAATGGTTTTCCTAAAACCTTAAGCCATATCTAAATGATTATATGAAGCATATTGTGATATAAAATCCCCTTAACCATAAATAAAAAACTAAATCTGATACTAAGCTTAGTGTTACATATATGAATGCCTGTTTTATCTTGTTTAAGGGACGCCAATCAACAAGCGACCGGTTCTTGGCTATAGAAATTTGAATCTTTTTAAACTGTTCCGTCTAGTACATAAACTTGGAGGATTTAGTAATGTAAGTTTGTTTTTCCTTATTACATTAAAATATTATGTAGTGTTACAATTTTTCAATATTTGGACAAAACTCCCTTTCTTTAGTTGATAATTACACAGACGTCTATGGTACCTTCTCCCAACCCCTTACTAAAAACTAGTTTTGTTTCTGGGGCAACAGTGTTTTGCTGTAGTGCTGATTTCTGCTGGAATTTGTGTTAGTTTGCACAAATACAAAATGAGCATTGGGACCTCTCTGATAAAGCATACGGGAGCATCTGCTAGGCGCTTAGCAGTCTGTAGACTAAGGCTTTACTCTCAAGGATACAGCTTTTGCTGGGTAGTACCTAGCACAGCAATAACCTTACTGGAGTAAGCAGGTTGCATTTCAACCGTAATCCAGCATTCGGATTTGATGGATTTTACAGGAACTGAATAGTCTCTACACATCTCTTCAACATGTTTACTTTTATTAGAACTGTCACTACAATACTGCTTAGCCCCATCCCTTTTATGTGTGCCTAGGCAGTATGTAGATTTATGTTTTGTCCTGATCCATATCTGCTTGAGTTAATGCAGCAAGTGTACAGGTTTTGCCCTTTTCATGCCACATTAATGTGCCCTCCAGGATGATTGTCAAAACACTGCTCTAATATTACTCATGAGGAATCTTACAAGATTTTTAGTCATTCCTCTTTTTCCTCATCTGATGCATTTTAAAGGGACAGTCAACTCCAAATCTTTTATTGTTTTAAAAGATACATAATCCCTTTATTACCCATTCCCCAGTTTTGCACAACCAACATGGTTATAGGAATATACTTTTAACCTCTGTGATTACCTTGTATCTAAGCTTCTTTTGACAGCCCCCTGATCACATGGCTATTTATTTATTATCTATTGACTTGCATTTTAGCCAATTAGTGCTGTGTCAAGTACAACTCCATGGGAAAGAGCACAATGTTATGTATATGGCACACATGAAGTTGTGAAAAGCTGACCCTATTCCTTCACAACTTCCTCCCTCTCTCTCTGCTTCACTAACACCTACCCTAACTCATCTCTTTAACCAATCTCTCACCGCTGGCACATTTCCGGATACATTCAAGCATCAATCATACCAATCCTAAAAAAGCCCTCTCTTGACCCCTCCACCCCTTCTAACTATCGACCGGTCTCCTTACTTCCCTTTGCTTTAAAATTATTAGAACGACTGGTCTACAATCGGCTAACTCAATTTCTCACAACTAACTCTTTACTTGTTCCACTACAATCTGGTTTCCGCCCTAAACACTCAACAGAAACTGCTCTTGCTAAAGTAACAAATGACCTGTTATCAGCTAAAGCAAAAGGCCACTACTCCTTACTAATTCTTCTTGACCTATCTGCTTCTTTTGACACAGTCGACCATCGTCTCCTCCTAAAAATACTACATTAATTTGGCATCCGAGACACAGCCCTTTCCTGGTTTGCCTCATATCTCTTAAACTGCTCGTTTTTAGTTTCCTTTAACAACATATCATGCGATTCAATGCCTCTCTCAGTTAGAGTACCGCAAGACTCTGTCTTGGATCCCTTGCTTTTCTCTCTCTATACATCCTCCCTTGGAAAACTTATAGCCTCCTTTGGATTCCAGTACCACTTATATGCTGATGATACCCAAATCTATCTTTCCTCTCCTTATTTCTTTCCCTCTTTACTCAACCAGATTTCCAACTGCCTCTCTGCAATTTACTCTTGGATGTCTTCACACTACCTCCAACTCAATCTGTCCAAAACTGAGCTGCTTCTTATTCCCCCCCTCTTCGAGACATCCAACATCTGACATTTCTCTGACAGTTGGAGACTCAACACCTCACCCCAGGTTCGCTGTCTTGGGGGTCACACTAGACTCAAAGCTCACATTCAACCCACATATACAAGCGCTTACCAAATCCTGCCGTTCACACCTACGCAACATTTCCAGAATTCGTCCCTTCCTTACTCAAATAACGACAAAAATACTTATTCATTTGCTTATTTTGTCACGCATTGATTACTGCAACCTACTCCTAAATGGCCTTCCAAAACACTGCCTCTCCTCCCTCCAATCTATTATGAATGCTTCAGCTAGACTCATCCACCTAAGTCGCAGATCTACATCAGCGACTCCGCTCTGCCAGTCTCTACACTGGCTCCCCATACACTCCATAATACAGTTTAAAGTATTAACCCTAACTTACAAAGCACTAAACAGTCTAACTCCCAACTATATTTCCTCTCTTATCGTGAAATATTCCCCATCCCATCCTCTTCGATCAACCTCTGACCTACGTCTCTCCACTCCTGTTATCTCTACGTCCCACTCCCCATCCAAGACTTTGCACGTGCTGCTCCTGTCCTCTGGAACTCTACCCGCTCCATAAAACTGTCTCCAACCTTGTATAGCTTCAGACGCTCCTTGAAAACTCACCTATTCAGAGAGGCGTACCATCTCTCCTCCATCCCTCATCCGAACCAAACTAATACATGAACTGCCTGACTCACTACTGCAACTACAACTAATGTAACAAGCTACCCCAACCTTATGTCTCTGCACCATAAACCTGTAGACTGTGAGCTCTCCGGAGCAGGGCCCTCTTCCTTCTGTACTAGATTTGTTTAGTTTTATGTTTTGTATTTTTATCAAAAATGTTGTCATTGTATACCCCTATCATTGTACCCAGCGCTACGGAATTTGGCGGCGCTATACAAATAAATGATAATAATAATGTAATAAAAGGCTGTAGTGGCTTAGAAACCAGGAAAAAATTTAGAGGTTTAAATGTTATAAAGTATATTACTATAACAATGTTGGTTGTGCAAAGGCGTTATCTATCTTTTTAAACAATAACAATTTTGGTGTTGACTGTCCCTTTAAGTTAAGTTAATGCTAGGGTTAAACTATTGACAGATCCTCAAACCCTCACAAGGAGGTCTGGTGCTTTCAATATTTCTTGTAGAGTATTCTAAGGCTAGACAGTGCAAATATAACTACAGGGGTCTAGTTTTTCACAAGTTTTGATATTTTACAGACAGATAAGTGACATTCGCATTTCTGAACCTGTATTGCACATAAACCGAAGAGGGGAAATCTTGGGGTTTCCCAGGGTTTGCCAAGTTCATGTGTTACTTTCAAGGATAACTGTAGATTTTGAGTTTCCTCTGAATCGTCAGTATGAATTCTGGCTGGATTCTTTTACCTGTATTGTTAGATTGATTTGTTTTATATCTCATACAGAGTTCGCTTAGGTAATACTTATTTTAATTTGACTTAATAAGCTCTGAGCTCTTTGGACATATTATATTAAGGGGACATAAAAAACAAAAATAAAATACTTCACAGCATTATATTATTGTGCTATCGCTCACACAGAACTAACTATGTGTTAAACTCTCACAAATGAACTAAACACATAGTTAAAGTGAGCTCCGGAGCGGCAATGCACAACTGATCTGGAACTGAACATGGTCACTGAGCTAATCAGACATGGCATATGTCCTATCCGTCAATCACTGGCCATGTTCAGATCTGGAGTGCAACGGCATTGCTGCTCCAGAGCTGAATTTAACTGTGTATTTAACTGCTTTGTGAGGGTTAAACACATAGTTCTCTGAAAACAGTAGTGTAATAATAAAGTGCTTAAAAATTAAGCACTTTTTATTGATAAAGTGCCAATTTCCAGATGATCTCAGCACACAATTGTACTTGTATAAGTCCCTATAAAATAGGAAATATGTGCAATGGTATTTGTTCTCCAATCATTTATTATTATAAATACATATAGTAAAACTCTGGATAATCATATAGTGGCACTCTGAACAAGCATCATCCCAAATTCCTTTGCCTGTGCTCCCAAAGTATATTTAGGATAAGATAATACCATGCAGAAATTGTAGGCCAAAATGCAGTTTATTAACGATAATAAAATATAGAAATAAGCGATCAGCAATTTTAAAATGGTAGTAAAGGGCAAATCATTGGATAACAAACTTGTGCTACATCAGAATAATGTAACAAGTGAAATAATAAAATTAGCAAACTTAATTCCAAATAAGACAATACAATACCTATCAGTCTCATATCACCCGGGTTATGCAAAGCAAAATATAAACAATTGCAATCATTTAATAAAAATAACAAACAAAACAATAAATGCACAATTGTCTGTATGAAGCAGTTTGGAGATAAGAAACAAATGCTACTATTAAAAGCTATAGCTGTTTCAAAGGTGTATTTAAGTATGCACTGTGCACCAGCATTTTATACACAGCACTTGCCCAGACAGGCCAAGTTGCTTGTACAATCTGGTAATGACTCAATTTGTTAATTGCTGATATGATACAAGCCCCATTGTCACTCTGAGCAGCTGTAGTATTTAAATGACTGGTGCGCTGAGAATATCTAGCTATGCTTCACATGCACGTGCAGGGAAAAAAGTTAACACTAAAACGAACGTCTAGTAGAAGCATTTTTGCTAATACATGTATATTGCAAATATGTTTCTATTCAAAGATGTAATTCAGCTGTGTGCATTTAAATTTTGACCAAAATGTCCCTTTAATGATAAGGTTTCTTTTACACTATGTACAGTACGTTTACAATTGTACTGGAAAATACTGCAGTATGAAACAATTAATAAATGGGAAGTTCAGAACCTATTTTGTTATGGAACCAGGCCAGTTCTTATCTTACATAACTATGAATTGTAAGCATTCTTACATTTCCATGTACTCGGATGCTTTCATATTCCTAGTGGTCTGCTGGGAATTACTTACCTTTTCTAGTTTGTGATTCTTTATTTTATTTTTGTCTGTCGACTGGTGTTATTTTCTTTACCCAGCCCCTCTCTGTTCTCTCAGCAAAGGATCTCTTTAACTCAAAGCTGGACAACAACTTAATGAAGGGTTGTCAACGGAGGCAACCTGGCACACTTATTTAATGATTCTGAGCCTATCCAAAAACTCCAACAAATTTAATTTCTATAAATTATATAGTATTCAAATTTGTAGATTTATTTTCATAGCTATAGATTTACATTTCATATTCTTAGATGCAAGAATAGCCCAATATTGCTCTGGCATCCACATGTCAAATTAGTAAGTTTTCCTGGTTAAAACAATTGTATGGTTGTCTTTGGTTTGCTGGTGATATGCCAATTAATTTGGTTAATTGAGTGTTTGCACTAAAAAAAACACAACTTCAGTTGATTGTGAAAATGTGTTGGTAGCGTTTAGGTGAGAATCTACTGTAGTGTAGAAATTTTAGGAAAGCTTTAGAAACCATTGTAGATGCGTCATGTGGAGTGTTTTTTTTAATTATTATTTTATTTTGAATTTATATAATTTCACAGAAGTATTTATTGTATTTTTTCCTACAAGATTGAAAGTGGAGCAGTGTGGAAACAAGTTTACAAAGATCTTGGCATTCCTGTTTTAAATTCGGCAGCTGGATACAATGTCAAATGTGCTTACAAAAAGTAAGTTTTCATTTCTAGTCAAATTGAATGATTTAAAAATTAATTTGGTTTTGATTAGCGCATGTTTTTTCGATTTACTTTTGAAAAATATGTATTGTATATTCAGTGTACCTATTAATTAAAGGGATACTAAACCCATATTTCTTTCATGTAATTAGCAAGAGTCCATGAGCTAGTGACGTATGGGATATACATTCCTACCAGGAGGGGCAAAGTTTCCCAAACCTCAAAATGCCTATAAATACACCCCTCACCACACCCACAATTCAGTTTTACAAACTTTGCCTCCGATGGAGGTGGTGAAGTAAGTTTGTGCTAGATTCTACGTTGATATGCGCTCCGCAGCAAGTTGGAGCCCGGTTTTCCTCTCAGCGTGCAGTGAATGTCAGAGGGATGTGAGGAGAGTATTGCCTATTTGAATGCAGTGATCTCCTTCTACGGGGTCTATTTCATAGGTTCTCTGTTATCGGTCGTAGAGATTCATCTCTTACCTCCCTTTTCAGATCGACGATATACTCTTATATATACCATTACCTCTGCTGATTCTCGTTTCAGTACTGGTTTGGCTTTCTACAAACATGTAGATGAGTGTCCTGGGGTAAGTAAATCTTATTTTCTGTGACACTCTAAGCTATGGTTGGGCACTTTGTTTATAAAGTTCTAAATATATGTATTCAAACATTTATTTGCCTTGACTCAGAATGTTCAACATTCCTTATTTTTCAGACAGTCAGTTTCATATTTGGGATAATGCACTTGAATTATTCAATTTTTTCCGTTTCCGGCGTCATACGTGTCGCCGGAAGTTGCGTCATTTTTTGACGTTATTTTGCGCCAAAAATGTCGGCGTTCCGGATGTGGCGTCATTTTTGGCGCCAAAAGCATTTAGGCGCCAAATAATGTGGGCGTCTGATTTGGCGCTAAAAAATATGGGCGTCGCTTTTGTCTCCACATTATTTCAGTCTCATTTTTTCATTGCTTCTGGTTGCTAGAAGCTTGTTCTTTGGCATTTTTTCCCATTCCTGAAACTGTCATTTAAGGAATTTGATAAATTTTGCTTTATATGTTGTTTTTTCTCTTACATATTGCAAGATGTCTAACGTTGCATCTGAGTCAGAAGATACTACAGGAAAATCGCTGTCTAGTGCTGGATCTACCAAAGCTAAGTGTATCTGCTGTAAACTTTTGGTAGCTATTCCTCCGGCTGTTGTTTGTATTAATTGTCATGACAAACTTGTTAATGCAGATAATATTTCCTTTAGTAAAGTACCATTGCCTGTTGCAGTTCCTTCAACATCTAAGGTGCAGAATGTTCCTGATAACATAAGAGATTTTGTTTCTGAATCCATAAAGAAGGCTATGTCTGTTATTTCTCCTTCTAGTAAACGTAAAAAATCTTTTAAAACTTCTCTCCCTACAGATGAATTTTTAAATGAACATCATCATTCTGATTCTGATGACTCTTCTGGTTCAGAGGATTCTGTCTCAGAGATTGATGCTGATAAATCTTCATATTTATTTAAAATGGAATTTATTCGTTCTTTACTTAAAGAAGTACTAATTGCTTTAGAAATAGAGGATTCTGGTCCTCTTGATACTAATTCTAAACGTTTAGATAAAGTATTTAAATCTCCTGTGGTTATTCCAGAAGTTTTTCCTGTTCCTAATGCTATTTCTGCAGTAATTTCCAAAGAATGGGATAAATTGGGTAATTCATTTACTCCTTCTAAACGTTTTAAGCAATTATATCCTGTGCCGTCTGACAGATTAGAATTTTGGGACAAAATCCCTAAAGTTGATGGGGCTATTTCTACCCTTGCTAAACGTACTACTATTCCTACATCAGATGGTACTTCGTTTAAGGATCCTTTAGATAGGAAAATTGAATCCTTTCTAAGAAAAGCTTATCTGTGTTCAGGTAATCTTCTTAGACCTGCTATATCATTGGCTGATGTTGCTGTAGCTTCAACTTTTTGGTTGGAAACTTTAGCGCAACAAGTAACAGATCATGATTCTCATGATATTATTATTCTTCTTCAGCATGCTAATAATTTTATCTGTGATGCAATTTTTGATATTATCAGAGTTGATGTCAGGTTTATGTCTCTAGCTATTTTAGCTAGAAGAGCTTTATGGCTTAAGACTTGGAATGCTGATATGGCTTCTAAATCAACTCTACTTTCCATTTCTTTCCAGGGTAACAAATTATTTGGTTCTCAGTTGGATTCTATTATCTCAACTGTTACTGGTGGGAAAGGAACTTTTTTACCACAGGATAAAAAATCTAAGGGTAAAAACAGGGCTAATAATCGTTTTCGTTCCTTTCGTTTCAACAAAGAACAAAAGCCTAATCCTTCATCCTCAGGAGCAGTTTCAGTTTGGAAACCATCTCCGGTCTGGAATAAATCCAAGCCTGCTAGAAAGGCAAAGCCTGCTTCTAAGTCCACATGAAGGTGCGGCCCTCATTCCAGCTCAGCTGGTAGGGGGCAGGTTACGTTTTTTCAAAGAAATTTGGATCAATTCTGTTCACAATCTTTGGATTCAGAACATTGTTTCAGAAGGGTACAGAATTGGTTTCAAGATGAGACCTCCTGCAAAGAGATTTTTTCTTTCCCGTGTCCCAGTAAATCCAGTGAAAGCTCAAGCATTTCTGAATTGTGTTTCAGATCTAGAGTTGGCTGGAGTAATTATGCCAGTTCCAGTTCCGGAACAGGGGATGGGGTTTTATTCAAATCTCTTCATTGTACCAAAGAAGGAGAATTCCTTCAGACCAGTTCTGGATCTAAAAATATTGAATCGTTATGTAAGGATACCAACGTTCAAGATGGTAACTGTAAGGACTATCTTGCCTTTTGTTCAGCAAGGGAATTATATGTCCACAATAGATTTACAGGATGCATATCTGCATATTCCGATTCATCCAGATCATTATCAGTTCCTGAGATTCTCTTTTCTGGACAAGCATTACCAGTTTGTGGCTCTACCGTTTGGCCTAGCTACAGCTCCAAGAATTTTTTCAAAAGGTTCTCGGTGCCCTTCTGTCTGTAATCAGAGAACAGGGTATTGTGGTATTTCCTTATTTGGACGATATCTTGGTACTTGCTCAGTCTTTACATTTAGCAGAATCTCATACAAATCGACTTGTGTTGTTTCTTCAAGATCATGGTTGGAGGATCAATTTACCAAAAAGTTCTTTGATTCCTCAGACAAGGGTAACCTTTCTGGGTTTCCAGATAGATTCAGTGTCCATGACTCTGTCTTTAACAGACAAGAGACGTCTAAAATTGATTGCAGCTTGTCGAAACCTTCAGTCACAATCATTCCCTTCGGTAGCCTTATGCATGGAAATTCTAGGTCTTATGACTGCTGCATCGGACGCGATCCCCTTTGCTCGTTTTCACATGCGACCTCTTCAGCTCTGTATGCTGAATCAATGGTGCAAGGATTACACAAAGATATCTCAATTAATATCTTTAAAACCGATTGTTCGACACTCTCTAACGTGGTGGACAGATCACCATCGTTTAATTCAGGGGGCTTCTTTTGTGCTTCCGACCTGGACTGTAATTTCAACAGATGCAAGTCTCACAGGTTGGGGAGCTGTGTGGGGATCTCTGACGGCACAAGGAGTTTGGGAATCTCAGGAGGTGAGATTACCGATCAATATTTTGGAACTCCGTGCAATTTTCAGAGCTCTTCAGTTTTGGCCTCTTCTGAAGAGAGAATCGTTCATTTGTTTTCAGACAGACAATGTCACAACTGTGGCATACATCAATCATTAAGGAGGGACTCACAGTCCTCTGGCTATGAAAGAAGTATCTCGAATTTTGGTTTGGGCGGAATCCAGCTCCTGTCTAATCTCTGCGGTTCATATCCCAGGTATAGACAATTGGGAAGCGGATTATCTCAGTCGCCAAACGTTGCATCCGGGCGAATGGTCTCTTCACCCAGAGGTATTTCTTCAGATTGTTCAAATGTGGGAACTTCCAGAAATAGATCTGATGGCGTCTCATCTAAACAAGAAACTTCCCAGGTATCTGTCCAGATCCCGGGATCCTCAGGCGGAGGCAGTGGATGCATTATCACTTCCTTGGAAGTATCATCCTGCCTATATCTTTCCGCCTCTAGTTCTTCTTCCAAGAGTAATCTCCAAGATTCTGAAGGAATGCTCGTTTGTTCTGCTGGTAGCTCCGGCATGGCCTCACAGGTTTTGGTATGCGGATCTTGTCCGGATGGCCTCTTGCCAACCGTGGACTCTTCCGTTAAGACCAGACCTTCTGTCTCAAGGTCCTTTTTTCCATCAGGATCTGAAATCCTTAAATTTAAAGGTATGGAGATTGAACGCTTGATTCTTGGTCAAAGAGGTTTCTCTGACTCTGTGATTAATACTATGTTACAGGCTCGTAAATCTGTATCTAGAGAGATATATTATAGAGTCTGGAAGACTTATATTTCTTGGTGTCTTTCTCATCATTTTTCTTGGCATTCTTTTAGAATACCGAGAATATTACAGTTTCTTCAGGATGGTTTAGATAAGGGTTTGTCCGCAAGTTCCTTGAAAGGACAAATCTCTGCTCTTTCTGTTCTTTTTCACAGAAAGATTGCTATTCTTCCTGATATTCATTGTTTTGTACAAGCTTTGGTTCGTATAAAGCCTGTCATTAAGTCAATTTCTCCTCCTTGGAGTTTGAATTTGGTTCCGGGGGCTCTTCAAGCTCCTCCATTTGAACCTATGCATTCATTGGACATTAAATTACTTTCTTGGAAAGTTTTGTTCCTTTTGGCCATCTCTTCTGCCAGAAGAGTTTCTGAATTATCTGCTCTTTCTTGTGAGTCTCCTTTTCTGATTTTTTATCAGGATAAGGCGGTGTTGCGAACTTCTTTTGAATTTTTACCTAAAGTTGTGAATTCCAACAACATTAGTAGAGAAATTGTGGTTCCTTCATTATGTCCTAATCCTAAGAATTCTAAGGAGAAATCGTTGCATTCTTTGGATGTTGTTAGAGCTTTGAAATATTATGTTGAAGCTACTAAATCTTTCCGAAAGACTTCTAGTCTATTTGTTATCTTTTCCGGTTCTAGAAAAGGCCAGAAAGCTTCTGCCATTTCTTTGGCATCTTGGTTGAAATCTTTAATTCATCTTGCCTATGTTGAGTCGGGTAAAACTCCGCCTCAGAGGATTACAGCTCATTCTACTAGGTCAGTTTCTACTTCCTGGGCGTTTAGGAATGAAGCTTCGGTTGATCAGATTTGCAAAGCAGCAACTTGGTCCTCTTTGCATACTTTTACTAAATTCTACCATTTTGATGTATTTTCTTCTTCTGAAGCAGTTTTTGGTAGAAAAGTACTTCAGGCAGCGGTTTCAGTTTGAATCTTCTGCTTATGTTTTTCATTAAACTTTATTTTGGGTGTGGATTATTTTCAGCAGGAATTGGCTGTCTTTATTTTATCCCTCCCTCTCTAGTGACTCTTGTGTGGAAAGATCCACATCTTGGGTAATCATTATCCCATACGTCACTAGCTCATGGACTCTTGCTAATTACATGAAAGAAAACATAATTTATGTAAGAACTTACCTGATAAATTCATTTCTTTCATATTAGCAAGAGTCCATGAGGCCCGCCCTTTTTTTGTGGTGGTTATGATTTTGTATAAAGCACAATTATTCCAATTCCTTATTTTATATGCTTTCGCACTTTTTTATCACCCCACTTCTTGGCTATTCGTTAAACTGAATTGTGGGTGTGGTGAGGGGTGTATTTATAGGCATTTTGAGGTTTGGGAAACTTTGCCCCTCCTGGTAGGAATGTATATCCCATACGTCACTAGCTCATGGACTTATGCTAATATGAAAGAAATGAATTTATCAGGTAAGTTCTTACATAAATTATGTTTTTTTCCTTCATGATTCAGAAAAAGCATGCAATTTTAAGCAACTTTCTAATTTACTCCTACTATCAATTTTTCTTCATTCTCTTGCTATCTTTATTTAAAATAATTTTTTAAGCTTAGGAGCCAGCCCATTTTAGGTTCAGCACCCTGGATAGCGCTTGGTTATTGGAGACTACATTTAGCAAACCAATAAGCAAGCATAACCCAGGTCTGAACCAAAAATGGTCCGGATCTTAAGCTTTACATTCCTGCTTTTTAAATAAAGAAAGCAAGAGAATGAAGAAAAGGTGATAGTAGGAGTAAATTAGAAAGTTGCTTAAAATTCCATTCTCTATCTAGATCTTATAAAAAAATACTTAGTGTCCCTTTAATTATTAATTTGTGATCTTGGCTTGCTTTATAATGGACTATTATTTTCTGTATAAAATGCCAAACCAGTTCTATGTAGTACATACCTAGTGTAAATAACTATAAACTTTAATACACAACAATACAAGTTTACATTTGAGGGGAAATAGAAAAGAGCCTTCATATAGACCACTGGTTTTCAAACCTGTCCACAGGCCAGATTTTGAGGCTGTCTGAATTGAAGAATGAGTGAAATAATCAATTGATTAGTTAACCTGGTTATTTTACCTGCTCTCATTCAAGGCAATCCTTAAAATCTGCCGTTTTAGGGAGGCCTGAGGACAGTTTGGAAAACCATTGATATAGGGCTAGGTCCTTGTGCAATGAAGTTGAATGTAATCAGAAACGAAGGGAGAAAAAATATTCTCTGATAAGTTGGTTTAGTATGTGCGTTTGAAGCTCTTAGTTTTTTGTTTTGTTTTTTTAAATTAGGGACAGTATAGTACAAATATTTTAAAGGGATTGTGTATAATGAAAGTGACTGCAATATAGATTAGGTTAACTGCTAAAGACTTTGAGCACCCATCGTATCCCCCCCATTTCTAATGCCTACTTATTTTGTGCAGGTATTTGTATGGCTTTGAAGAATACTGTACTTCTGCTTCAATATCATTTCATATGGAATTGCCTGTTAAGGTTCCAAAAAAAATATGTAAAGAGGATGATCAAGAAAATAAAGTACTTATAAAACAGGAGTCAGAATCACAGGGCAAAAATGTCACAGACGAGTTTGTTTTTAACAAGGAACCCAATGATGAAGAATTAAAGTTAAATGAAACGCAACAATCCACGGTATACATTTTAAGGCTATTTGACAGTGTCTGGAAATAGTTTTTAGTTGCTACTAATAAATATCTGTCGATGTAATTATGTAAATTACATTTCTTTCCCCTCCATCACATAAAATGCGCTTTGTTAATTTTTGTAATTTGATGTGCTTAGGTTAAAGAGATAACGAATGCTGAGAGCTGCAATGCGTTTGAAGAAAAAGAAACGGAAGAAAAGGCTGTAGATAATAAGCAGGAGACAATGTTTGCAATTGAAATCCCTCCACAGATAAAAGAGGAAGACACTGCTGATGACGGTTTGGAAAAATCAGTGTAAGTTTATCTGGTAAAACTTCTAACACAAACAAATACAGTTTAGCTGTTTTGTACTTTCAAGTTGTTGTTGTTATTATTATTGATGATATTATTGCTAATATGTATTATTGTTATTATTATAATTTGCTATTTTTGTTATTATTATTATTGCTGTTAATATTATTATTGTTGTTATTATCTTTTATTTATAAAGACCCAACATATGATGTATCGCTTTGTACATTAGGTATAAAATTACAGAGCGTAATAATCAAAATATATTTAAAGGGACATTAAACAGGTTGAGATCTGTGCATATCCTAAAAGGGCTAATTAATTAAAAATAGTTTGCATAAAAAAATGTTTAAAAATGGCAAGTATTTTAAAATAATTTTCAAAAATAAGCAAAATTAATTACATAGCTAAGCTGCCTGGAGCAGCCAACTCCACCCCTCTTATCAGTGTTTAGACACAGGCATTGTATTTCAACTGAGTTCACAGCTTCTAGGCATGCTCCAGCAGATAATCCCTATTCACTTTTGCATTCTACAAAAACAATAATAGATATAGATAAAGCCATAAAAGGAAATGTGTGGGGGAAGTTGGAGCTTTACAATTCACAAACTTAAAAGAAAGGGTTAATGGTGAGGCACTGCAGTATACATTTGCAGGTAAAGTATTTAAAGTACATGTTATTATATTTTGTCTCTATCCCAACTTGTTTTATGTCCCTTTAAAGTGTAGGAGGTCTGTGAGTCACTGTTGGCTGTAAACCACCCTTACATGATAAGGTCAACAGGACAGATTGACTTGTGAGCTAAAGGAAGTACAGGGGGACGTTCATTAACCGAACAGAAGTATGAAAATCAATCACAAATGAAAAGCTCAAAAGTCCAAGTGCTAAAATGCTGTAGGTAAAAAACAAAGTTTGAAGGAATGCATAATTCACCCATGGCCATGAGCCACATTCATATTTGTGGATTTCTGATGCAGCACATTCTGAAACCATTAGTAGATGCCAGCTGCACAAATATTATTTCCATTACTAGCCCTTATGAACCCTCTAGTGTAATTTTCATAATAAAAAATAAATAAAAAAAATCCCTGGTTTGTAACAGCAAGTGCATAGATGCATCAGCAGTCTGTAGAAGACAGGCAGCCAATCATCTAAAGAAAACTGTATTTTCAAAGAGAATAGATCTACAAAGGAAATTTAACAATGCTGTCACAGAAGGTTCCATTATAAGGTTGATACTCCGTTGGTCTGATCATACATAACCCTACACTTTTGTTCTAAGAACTGTCTTATGCACTAGAATAAGAGAGGTGATAGAAATAAATATTAAGAAATGACAGCACAGGAGAGTGAATGCATAATATAGAATTTGGAGAAGAAATATGAAGAGATTAGGATGTTAAGATTGAGAATGAGGGACAGTTACAGTACATGTTCCTGACAGACACAATGGAGCCAAAGCGTAAATAGATGGATCGTGTCTTGCTATACACAGCCTGATCAGTCAATGGCAGGTATATAGCAGTTAACTGATTGACTCAGTTTCAGGAGTAGGGATATTAGAGCAGCTCAAAACACCAGACAAAAAATATAACCTATAAAATGACGTCTCCATAAGAAAATGGGAATAATAATTTCACTAACATTTACAGATTCACAGCACCTTTGTTATTCTATAAAACCTTTTACAAAACTCCCTCTTATCGCCATATTTTTATGAACTGAGTCTGTAGAATAAAATATGACTTGGTAAGGTTGTAGAAATGGTAAATGAGTCTTACTCAATTTCAATTTTTTTTTATTAAAGGGACACTCAAGTAAAAATTAAACTTTCATTATTCAGATAGAACATGCAATTTTAAACAACTTACTTCCAATTTACTTCCATTAAAAAATGTGCACAGTCTTTTTATATTTAAACTTTTTGAGTCACCAGCTCCTACTGAGTATGTGCAAGAATTCACAGAATAAGCATATATGCATTTGTGATTGGCTGATGGCTGTCACATGGTATGTGTATGCATTTGTGATTGGCTGGTGGCTGTCACATGGTACAGGGGGAGTGGAAATAGACACAACTTTTAAAATTGTCAGAAAAAAAATCTACTGTTAATTTGAAGTTCAGACTAAGTGCTATTGCATTGTCTTGTTATCTTGCATTTGTTGATTATGCAAATTTAATGTGTTGACTGGTCCTTTAAGTACTCTAAATTAAATGAGATTTCTTATCTCTGTTCTTTTCATGTACTGAATTCAGCAATCTAAATTTTAATGATTAGCTTGAATTTGTTCAATATAGTTAGCAGAAGAACTACTAGTCGTGTGTGTAACACAAGTAGAGAAAAGGTATTACCTTGTATGCATATCACATGGGAGCTGTAAGCATAATCTTGCATCCATGGTATCCAAGAATTAGAAGCAACAAGTTGAATGTATTTATCACAGCCAATGGAAGTATATTAAGTGTAATTAAAACAGGGAGTATATGTAGCATAGATAGTAGAAGCATAGTCTTGTAGTGTATCATAAGCAGTGAATGCATTGTCAATGGAAACATCATCTTCATGTATCGAACTCAAATGGGAATTGCTGGTTTACACTTATAACAGATTTATTGTTAACAAGCTAACTTACAAAACACAGGTTACAGACATTTTATCTTATATATACATAACTGTTGGTGACAATTATTAATGTGCATATAAATGATGTAATAGTTGCATACATAATACAGCTAGCGTACGTTTTTAGTCTTCTAGGTGGCTAATAAAAGCTAATTAAGTCCATATGTGTTTGACTCAGGCAACTAACGTTTTACTATAGATCTATATAGAATTTATATACAACCATGTTTATAAGTTTTCTGTATAAATAGAATTTATATTTATTTAATTATGTTTTCATTTATTTACTTTTAAGTGACGAGTTTATAAAGGATGAAGAGCGAGAAGAGTTCCAGGAAGCTATGAATGAAGACAATGAAGAAGTGGATGGGTTAGAAAGATTCCCACCAGGTGGAAAAGTCCGGTACGGACAAGGGAAAAATAAATAAATTAATATATATATATTACTAGTTTTAATGATGACTTATACAGTTATGTGTATACGTTTCGTGTGAAAAACCTGGCATAATTCATAAAATGGATTGTTTTCTAGCTGGCACCCATTATTAGCAAGATATTGATTTCTCAAGCAGCATAATAATTGCCGTTGCCAGTGTAAAGGAAAGGGTTACCTTTAAAAATATTCACTCTCATTTTAGGATTGAGTGAGTGAAATCGTTTTGTGGCAGAGCTTTCATGTGACAAATTTTTTTTTTCGAAGTCTTCTTGGGCATTCTAAGTAATATATAAAGAATACAGGGTCGTCCTAATGTGAACTCTACTCAAAGAAAAAACTGTGTTTGGGCTTTTAAAGTTTAATCTTCTTTTAAATATGTTAATATTCACATAGGGCATCTTATAAACAAACATAGTTTTCTATGTTTTTTGTTGGAACGAGTGATAAGGGACACTCAAGTAAAAATAAAATGTTATGATTCATATAGAACATGCAGTTTTAAGACACTTCCAAATTTACTTCCATTATCAAATTTTGCACAGTCTTTTTAAATAAACACTATCTGGGGAACAAGATCCTACTGAGCATGTGCACAAGTTCACAGGGTATACGTATACTAGTCTGTGATTGGCTGATGTCTGTCACATGAAATAAGTGGGCAGAAAATGGGAGAGAAAATAGATTTGGCAGAAATTCAGAGTAGATGTTATTGCATTGTTTTTTTATTATGTACTTGTTAATTATGCAATTCTAATGCATTTAGTGGTCCTTTATTATCTGTAGGTCCTCTTTTGAGAAGGGGGAGCTATATTTTCACAGGTAGAAATATTGCATAAGTTGGATGCTGTAGCTTGTTGTGTATTCTTTGGAGCTATTGCCAGAATCTCTTTGTGGTTGTTGGGGTTTAAGGGTATGGAAGTTAAATTGACTTTTTTCTTTCATGTAATTAGCAAGAGTCCATGAGCTAGTGACGTATGGGATATACATTCCTACCAGGAGGGGCAAAGTTTCCCAAACCTCAAAATGCCTATAAATACACCCCTCACCACACCCACAATTCAGTTTTACAAACTTTGCCTCCGATGGAGGTGGTGAAGTAAGTTTGTGCTAGATTCTACGTTGATATGCGCTCCGCAGCAAGTTGGAGCCCGGTTTTCCTCTCAGCGTGCAGTGAATGTCAGAGGGATGTGAGGAGTATTGCCTATTTGAATGCAGTGATCTCCTTCTAAGGGGTCTATTTCATAGGTTCTCTGTTATCGGTCGTAGAGATTCATCTCTTACCTCCCTTTTCAGATCGACGATATACTCTTATATATACCATTACCTCTGCTGATTCTCGTTTCAGTACTGGTTTGGCTATCTACTATATGTAGATGAGTGTCCTGGGGTAAGTAAGTCTTATTTTCTGTGACACTCCTAGCTATGGTTGGGCACTTTGTTTATAAAGTTCTAAATATATGTATTCAAACATTTATTTGCCTTGACTCAGAATGTTCAACTTTCCTTATTTTCAGACAGTCAGTTTCATATTTGGGATAATGCATTTTAACATTTTTCTTACCTTAAAATTTGACTTTTTCCCTGTGGGCTGTTAGGCTCGCGGGGGCTGAAAATGCTTCATTTTATTGCGTCATTCTTGGCGCTGACTTTTTTGGCGCAAAAATTCTATTTCCGTTTCCGGCGTCATACGTGTCGACGGAAGTTGCGTCATTTTTTGACGTTATTTTGCGCCAAAAATGTCGGCGTTCCGGATGTGGCGTCACTTTTGTCTCCACATTATTTAAGTCTCATTTTTTATTGCTTCTGGTTGCTAGAAGCTTGTACTTTGGCATTTTTTCCCATTCCTGAAACTGTCATTTAAGGAATTTGATCAATTTTGCTTTATATATATGTTGTTTTTTCTCTTACATATTGCAAGATGTCTCACGTTGCATCTGAGTCAGAAGATACTACAGGAAAATCGCTGTCAAGTGCTGAATCTACCAAAGCTAAGTGTATCTGCTGTAAACTTTTGGTAGCTATTTCTCCAGCTGTTGTTTGTATTGATTGTCATGACAAACTTGTTAAAGCAGATAATATTTCCTTTAGTAAAGTACCATTGCCTGTTGCAGTTCCTTCAACATCTAAGGTGCAGAATGTTCCTGATAATATAAGAGATTTTGTTTCTGAATCCATAAAGAAGGCTATGTCTGTTATTTCTCCTTCTAGTAAACGTAAAAAATCTTTTAAAACTTCTCTCCCTACAGATGAATTTTTAACTGAACATCATCATTCTGATTCTGATGATTCTTCTGGTTCAGAGGATTCTGTCTCAGAGGTTGATGCTGATAAATCTTCATATTTATTTAAAATGGAATTTATTCGTTCTTTAATTAAAGAAGTCCTAATTGCTTTAGAAATAGAGGATTCTGGTCCTCTTGATACTAAATCTAAACGTTTAAATAAGGTTTTTAAATCTCCTGTAGTTATTCCAGAAGTTTTTCCTGTCCCTGATGCTATTTCTGCAGTTATTTCCAAAGAATGGGATAATTTGGGTAATTCATTTACTCCTTCTAAACGTTTTAAGCAATTATATCCTGTGCCGTCTGACAGACTAGAATTTTGGGACAAGATCCCTAAAGTTGATGGGGCTATTTCTACCCTTGCTAAACGTACTACTATTCCTACGTCAGATGGTACTTCGTTTAAGGATCCTCTAGATAGGAAAATTGAGTCCTTTCTAAGAAAAGCTTATCTGTGTTCAGGTAATCTTCTTAGACCTGCTATATCTTTGGCTGATGTTGCTGCAGCTTCAACTTTTTGGTTGGAAACTTTAGCACAACAAGTAACACATCGTGATTCTCATGATATTATTATTCTTCTTCAACATGCTAATAATTTTATCTGTGATGCCATTTTTGATATTATCAGAGTTGATGTCAGGTTTATGTCTCTAGCTATGTTAGCTAGAAGAGCTTTATGGCTTAAAACTTGGAATGCTGATATGGCTTCTAAATCAACTTTACTTTCCATTTCTTTCCAGGGTAACAAATTATTTGGTTCTCAGTTGGATTCCATTATTTCAACTGTTACTGGTGGGAAAGGAACTTTTTTACCACAGGATAAAAAATCTAAAGGTAAAAACAGGGCTAATAATCGTTTTCGTTCCTTTCGTTTAAACAAAGAACAAAAGCCTGATCCTTCATCCTCAGGAGCAGTTTCAGTTTGGAGACCATCTCCAGTTTGGAATAAATCCAAGCCAGCTAGAAAGGCAAAGCCTGCTTCTAAGTCCACATGAAGGTGCGGCCCTCATTCCAGCTCAGCTGGTAGGGGGCAGGTTACGTTTTTTCAAGGAAATTTGGATCAATTCTGTTCACAATCTTTGGATTCAGAGCATTGTTTCAGAAGGGTACAGAATTGGTTTCAAGTTGAGACCTCCTGCAAAGAGATTTTTTCTTTCCCGTGTCCCAGTAAATCCAGTAAAAGCTCAAGCATTTCTGAAATGTGTTTCAGATCTAGAGTTGACTGGAGTAATTATGCCAGTTCCAGTTCCGGAACAGGGGATGGGGTTTTATTCAAATCTCTTCATTGTACCAAAGAAGGAGAATTCTTTCAGACCAGTTCTGGATCTAAAAATATTGAATCGTTATGTAAGGATACCAACGTTCAAGATGGTAACTGTAAGGACTATCTTACCTTTTGTTCAGCAAGGGAATTATATGTCCACAATAGATTTACAGGATGCATATCTGCATATTCCGATTCATCCAGATCATTATCAGTTTCTGAGATTCTCGTTTCTGGACAAGCATTACCAGTTTGTGGCTCTGCCGTTTGGCCTAGCTACAGCTCCAAGAATTTTTACAAAGGTTCTCGGTGCCCTGCTGTCTGTAATCAGAGAACAGGGTATTGTGGTATTTCCTTATTTGGACGATATCTTGGTACTTGCTCAGTCTTTACATTTAGCAGAATCTCATACGAATCGACTTGTGTTGTTTCTTCAAGATCATGGTTGGAGGATCAATTTACCAAAAAGTTCTTTGATTCCTCAGACAAGGGTAACCTTTCTGGGTTTCCAGATGGATTCAGTGTCCATGACTCTGTCTTTAACAGACAAGAGACGTCTAAAGTTGATTACAGCTTGTCGAAACCTTCAGTCACAATCATTCCCTTCGGTAGCCTTATGCATGGAAATTCTAGGTCTTATGACTGCTGCATCGGACGCGATCCCCTTTGCTCGTTTTCACATGCGACCTCTTCAGCTCTGTATGCTGAAGCAATGGTGCAAGGATTACACGAAGATATCTCAATTAATATCTTTAAAACCGATTGTTCGACACTCTCTAACATGGTGGACAGATCACCATCGTTTAATTCAGGGGGCTTCTTTTGTGCTTCCGACCTGGACTGTAATTTCAACAGATGCAAGTCTCACAGGTTGGGGAGCTGTGTGGGGATCTCTGACGGCACAAGGAGTTTGGGAATCTCAGGAGGTGAGATTACCGATCAATATTTTGGAACTCCGTGCAATTTTCAGAGCTCTTCAGTTTTGGCCTCTTCTGAAGAGAGAATCGTTCATTTGTTTTCAGACAGACAATGTCACAACTGTGGCATACATCAATCATCAAGGAGGGACTCACAGTCCTCTTGCTATGAAAGAAGTATCTCGAATTTTGGTTTGGGCGGAATCCAGCTCCTGTCTAATCTCTGCGGTTCATATCCCAGGTGTAGACAATTGGGAAGCGGATTATCTCAGTCGCCAAACGTTGCATCCGGGCGAATGGTCTCTTCACCCAGAGGTATTTCTTCAGATTGTTCAAATGTGGGAACTTCCAGAAATAGATCTGATGGTGTCCCATCTAAACAAGAATCTTCCCAGGTATCTGTCCAGATCCCGGGATCCTCAGGCGGAGGCAGTGGATGCATTATCACTTCCTTGGAAGTATCATCCTGCCTATATCTTTCCGCCTCTAGTTCTTCTTCCAAGAGTAATCTCCAAGATTCTGAAGGAATGCTCGTTTGTTCTGCTGGTAGCTCCGGCATGGCCTCACAGGTTTTGGTATGCGGATCTTGTCCGGATGGCCTCTTGCCAACCGTGGACTCTTCCGTTAAGACCAGACCTTCTGTCACAAGGTCCTTTTTTCCATCAGGATCTGAAATCCTTAAATTTAAAGGTATGGAGATTGAACGCTTGATTCTTGGTCGAAGAGGTTTCTCTGACTCTGTGATTAATACTATGTTACAGGCTCGTAAATCTGTATCTCGAGAGATATATTATAGAGTCTGTAAGACTTATATTTCTTGGTGTCTTTCTCATCATTTTTCCTGGCATTCTTTTAGAATACCAAGAATTTTACAGTTCCTTCAGGATGGTTTAGATAAAGGTTTGTCCGCAAGTTCTTTGAAAGGACAAATCTCTGCTCTTTCTGTTCTTTTTCACAGAAAGATTGCTATTCTTCCTGATATTCATTGTTTTGTACAAGCTTTGGTTCGTATAAAACCTGTCATTAAGTCAATTTCTCCTCCTTGGAGTTTGAATTTGGTTCTGGGAGCTCTTCAAGCTCCTCCGTTTGAACCTATGCATTCATTGGACATTAAATTACTTTCTTGGAAAGTTTTGTTCCTTTTGGCCATCTCTTCTGCCAGAAGAGTTTCTGAATTATCTGCTCTTTCTTGTGAGTCTCCTTTTCTGATTTTTCATCAGGATAAGGCGGTGTTGCGAACTTCTTTTGAATTTTTACCTAAAGTTGTGAATTCCAACAACATTAGTAGAGAAATTGTGGTTCCTTCATTATGTCCTAATCCTAAGAATTCTAAGGAGAAATCGTTGCATTCTTTGGATGTTGTTAGAGCTTTGAAATATTATGTTGAAGCTACGAAATCTTTTCGTAAGACTTCTAGTCTATTTGTTATCTTTTCCGGTTCTAGAAAAGGCCAGAAAGCTTCTGCCATTTCTTTGGCATCTTGGTTGAAATCTTTAATTCATCTTGCCTATGTTGAGTCGGGTAAAACTCCGCCTCAGAGAATTACAGCTCATTCTACTAGGTCAGTTTCTACTTCCTGGGCGTTTAGGAATGAAGCTTCGGTTGACCAGATCTGCAAAGCAGCGACTTGGTCCTCTTTGCATACTTTTACTAAATTCTACCATTTTGATGTATTTTCTTCTTCTGAAGCAGTTTTTGGTAGAAAAGTACTTCAGGCAGCGGTTTCAGTTTGAATCTTCTGCTTATGTTTTTCGTTAAACTTTATTTTGGGTGTGGATTATTTTCAGCAGGAATTGGCTGTCTTTATTTTATCCCTCCCTCTCTAGTGACTCTTGTGTGGAAAGATCCACTTCTTGGGTAGTCATTATCCCATACGTCACTAGCTCATGGACTCTTGCTAATTACATGAAAGAAAACATAATTTATGTAAGAACTTACCTGATAAATTCATTTCTTTCATATTAGCAAGAGTCCATGAGGCCCGCCCTTTTTTTGTGGTGGTTATGATTTTGTATAAAGCACAATTATTCCAATTCCTTATTTTATATGCTTTCGCACTTTTTTATCACCCCACTTCTTGGCTATTCGTTAAACTGAATTGTGGGTGTGGTGAGGGGTGTATTTATAGGCATTTTGAGGTTTGGGAAACTTTGCCCCTCCTGGTAGGAATGTATATCCCATACGTCACTAGCTCATGGACTCTTGCTAATATGAAAGAAATGAATTTATCAGGTAAGTTCTTACATAAATTATGTTTTTCCCAAATAAAAAAGCACAGTATATGTCAACAATCAATTACTGTATTACAAAAGATCTGCATACATGATTAATGTTTTAAAAAAAATATATACAACTTTAAAATCACATTGTGCTAACAATTTGACAATTAGTAATAAACAGCTTGAAAATTCCAGTGAGTGATTGGCCCTTGCTTTTGGCCAGTTAGGCCCAGTTTTAAATGAATTTGCAAATGCTCTAAACAATCACTGTGTGAAAGTATGTAGCTGGCTATTGGCAACATTTTACTGCATACGTAGGTTACAGAATTTGAATGCCCTATTAAGACTTTCATTAAAGGGACAATAAACACAAAATAAATGCTTTATATTTAAAAGAAACAGCCTATAGATGTTTTTATTATATTATTGAGAAAATTAGTGTTATATAGTCCCTAAACCAAGGGGCGCCACCATGTTGCTACCTGGGTTTCCTTCTCTGCTAAGGACAAATCAATAAATCTTATTAATGTTTCACTGAAGTGTGCAACCAGTTACTTTGTTATAATATGCCAGTGCTAAGTCTGCGCTTCCACTTCTAACAGGAAATGGAAAGCTCACAATTTTCTGAGTTAATTTATAGGAAAAGGGGCCAAAATAAATAATCAAAAAAGTATATTGAAAAGTTTGTTTTTCTACTATGCATAACTTTCTATATAAACTGTTTCATTATGTTTAATGTCCCTTTAAATAGTGTTCTAGAAAAAAAAAAGTTTAAGTAATGCAGACAATAAGAGCATTTCCCTGTGTACAATAACCTCTGAGGATTTATTTGTGTTTTTAACATGTGAATATCTATATCTAATTTTCCCATTTTAGGTATGATGAGTGGATAAAAACAGATCAAATTGCGAGACCAGCAGATAAAAGTGTACCAAAAATAAAGCACAGAAAGAAAATCAAGGTATTGCTATTTTGTTTTAAAAATATTGAATAGTAATTCAGGAGTAGTATACAGTACACTTGTAGCTGCCAGTCATCTGCCGTGTTAAGCTACAGACCAGCAGGATACGACATTTTGGAGCTGTTATAGGTGTTTACACCCACAAAAAGTTGCACAGCTTGTTATATATCAAAATCTTATATATTTATATTCTCTGCTTCGTGATTTTAAAAATCCAATGTTCTACCTATCAATTACCTCACACTTTTAATATGGTTGTTGAACACTTTAAAAAATATTTTTCTCATATCTGTAAACAAAAAATTTGTTTAAATAAATCCTCATAGATATAGATTATGTCATCACAACTTCTCTTTGGTATCAATAATATAATTTATATCAAGCTCATTTTTATAACCTCTGTTTTTATACTAGACGAAAATGGACCCTGACAAAACCAAGTTAGAAAATGATGAAAACAATCCCAAACCGTGCAGGTTGTTCTCAAGACCTTTATTTCAGCCATGCGGTCTGGAAAGTGAATCTACGCTTGAGGAAAATGAAATTAAAATCCCTTTACAAGGTCCACCGAAATCCTTAGAAATCACTTCTATCTTAAATGGTCTTCAAGGTACCTATTAAACTGATATCTATTTTCTAACACAAGTTTTTAAAAAGGTTTTTTGTTTTGTTTGTTTTTTTACTGTTAACTTTAAAAATCTAATTTATTCACCAACTTATCTATAAGTGGTAATTATTTTTAAAAGGCTGTGTTTTTTTCTTTTCTTTTTAGGATAAAGCTAATTTTATGTATTGGTAAAACAAAAACAAAAAACAACAACATAAAGACGCACGTTAACACATTTATGTAACTCATTTTTTTGGGGGGCAGGTTGCATAAATATAACCAATAGTAACAAAAAAGACGTGAATACGAATATTTGTTTGCTGCGATGATTTTAGAATTTCTTAATAGTTACTACCAACCAAGTTTCCTATCTAATATTTTAATTGGCCCTGAATATGATTTAACTCAACCACGTTGAAAATCACACATTCCTCATCTCAAAAAGTACATCATTAGAATAATGTATGAAAACCATACAACTGACCAGCAACTTACCACCTCTTGCCATGAACAAGGGAATGTTGTGCGTATCATACCAGTAAATATATATATATATATTTTTATTTTTTTTAAACAATTGTCATGTTTTCTTTTCAGTTGGTTCTCAAGGCTTTTGTATTCATTGGTATTTAGAGCATTTATAAAACACTTTTAATAGGAGGGCATTTTGTTCCCCAGGCATCTTCTTTTTTTTTTTTTTTTCTTTCATCTGCTATTATTTTATTATGAATAACCAAACATTGTTCATCTCATATAAACAAATTAACACTCAGTCAAGTGTAGCAAACAAGCTGGAGGAATCAGAGTTAAAAAGCATAAATGTGTTTTGCTTTGAAAGCCTTGAGATTCATCATCCACTTTGACACATTTTATAAATTACTCACTACTAGCTATCTACATTTTTGTGCCCTTGCATCCTTCTTAAAATAAATTAAATTGTTTAAATGTATATTTGAAACAAATAATGTTGGAAGAAAGAAACACTTTTTTTTTTTTTTTTCTTTTTATTTTAACAACTGATAATTAAATTGCATTCAGTTCAAATTTGGTTGGTATCATGACTCACAGACATGACAGATTTTTTGAATTTCACAACACTACAAGTGATTTACAATCTTTTAGAAGTCAAATGAAGAGGCAAATACACAAGAAAAATTTGTGAAAAATGCATAGCTGCTATTCAAAATCCCACAAACTTGAATAAATAATTTGCATATGGTAACATATTTGCTACATTTCCCCAGTTGCATTAATTAATTGTCGGCTGAAACAATACAGGCTTACAATTTGCACACCTTTGGCAGCTGTACTGTGTTAGTGGATATTTTAGCAAAATACATGTGCGTTCAAGGAGCTGTACTTTATGAATAAAGCTTATCAACTACTCAGTAATTATGGTTATCTAACATTTACTCATCCAAGGTGATCACGAAAATCTGGCCTGTTGTTCATGTTAAAATAAAAATAATTTTAGGTTTGATTTATGTATTCTCATAACCCATAATTAATCTTTTT
This sequence comes from Bombina bombina, assembly GCF_027579735.1. Lineage (NCBI taxonomy): Eukaryota > Metazoa > Chordata > Amphibia > Anura > Bombinatoridae > Bombina > Bombina bombina. The sequence continues at coordinate 761,749,617 of NC_069502.1, read as the reverse complement.
TTTTTTTTTTTTGTAGCGGCGGAAAGTTCGGAAGATGAAAGTGAAATTGATCAACATTATAATAACATAGACAATGAAGATAATGAATTTGATATGAGCCATGCTATTAATGAATTAATTGCAAGGCAAGAGGAAAAAGAAGAACTGGGCATGGATGAAAATCATGTTATAGTAAATGTTCTTAAAACAGATCTTGCACCTAGGTCCCCTGTTGTACTGAAAGAGGTGGCTGAATCTTCAGATGAGCAAGAATCTGAGTTGGAGTCCACAAGACCAAAAAAGGATTTTAAAAAAGACCTTTTAGATAAACCAGTTAAGGTAAAACGTGGCAAAAGAAAATTTACAGATTGTGGGAAAAATGTATCTCCCAGTAGGAAGGATGAACATACTAAGTGCAAAGATTCAGCCCTTCGATTGGATACTGGTATAAGTTCATCAGATGAGGAAGAAAAATGTAAACCAAAAAATGCACTAACAAGAAAATATAATGGGTTTGAAGACAAACGAAAATCTTTAAGAATGTCTGGTTTTTATACAAGCTTCACAGAAGGAACTGAAAAAAGGGCTAAGCTTTTGAATCATTCAGAAGAGCGACTCAGAACGAAAGATCGAAAAGATGTTTGGTCTAGTATTCAGGGTCAGTGGCCTAAAAAGACTTTAAAAGAACTATTTTCTGATTCTGATACAGAGGGAGCCGCATCACCACCACCTATAAAACTAGAAGACTCTCCATGTGATGTATCTGTTCAACCCATTAAAGAAGAAATTCAGATACTTCCATCCGAATCTCTTAAACCAGTAGCTGATATAGAACTTAAGTCTGTTGAAGAGAAAACTATAGAAACAGGTGAAAAAAAGATGGACTTTCCAAGTAGTGGCAGTAATTCAGTGCTAAATACTCCACCCACAACACCAGAATCCCCCCCATGTTTAAGTGAATGCAGAAGACCGCAAACTACAGTTGATTGTTTGGAAACTTTAGAACAAAATCACGAGGAGAGTATGAAAAGTGAAACAGACAGCACAATAGAAGTAGACAGTGTTGCCGGTGAACTCCATGACCTTCAATTTGAAGGAAACCTTTCACCAACAGGGTTTGATGCTAGTATCAGCTCAAGTAGTAGTAATCAACCAGAAGCAGAGAGCAAAGAAAAAGGTAAGATTAAAGAATTGCATTATGCTATAGAGAGATTTCCTAATTAGTATACAAAAAAAGAAAAACAACAATCCCTACAATAAACTAACAGAATTTTGATGGTAGTTTTTCAAAAATATTCTACTATGAACTCCTGCATTAGTTTTCTGTTTAACCCTTTTCCATCTGGACTTAATTGTCTACGTCGGGACTAAGTTTTAATTATGTGATCGGGTCAGGGGGGAGTGCCTATGACGCTAGGCACGCCCTCCATCCCGCAATCCCATTTACCAAGCCGCTATAGCTTCACAACAGCCAAATGCCCAGGGCGCGTTCCATGCCGCCCTAACGGCACTAAAGCACAGCTCAGATAGGAAGGCATGGAATGTCCTAACGGCGGTAAAATGTTAAGAACACGTGGCAGTTTCTACTGCTGCCTAGGGATTATGATCTTGTTGGCCCTGAATTTGCAGGAGTATTCACAGATGTTGTTTTAGTAATTCAAGGGGGAATGCATTTAATGAGGGGAGGGGGGGTAAAGAGAAACAGAGGAAGCTGTGCCATTGGTCCTTTTAAACAGAAAATCAATGTGGGTCGTTGTTGATTTTTGTTGTTTTATAACAGTGTTTCTCAACTCCAGTCCTTAAAGTGAATGTAAATTTTGATGCTAAGCTAAAGTGCCCGGTTTTTAAAAATTCGATTAAAAACAGGGGCACTTTAATTCATCAAAATTTACATTTCACTCCTGTTGTGAAAAAAACTTACCTTTTAATCTTCACAGCAGCTCCAGCTTCCTCCGGTCGTCGCAAGCCATTTCTGATGTCAGAAATGATGGATAGGTCATCCTCCAATCACAGCTTCCCCCTCGGGGGAATCCGTGTCTGATTCAATGCCGTGATTGGAGGAAGCCGGATTCCTCATTTTAGACCCAGGAAGAGGCTTTGCAATGGGTGGAGGAAGCTGGAGCTGCTGTGAAGATTAAAAGGTAAGTTTTTTTTCACAACAGGAGTGAAATGTAAATTTTGATGAATTAAAGTGCCCCTGTTTTTAATTGAATTTTTAAAAACCGGGCACTTTAGCATCAACATTTACATTCACTTTAAGTACTCCTAAAAGGCCAGATTTTCAGGATATTTCACTTGTGCTCTTGTTCAATTATCATGAAGACCTGGCCGGTTAGGGGTACTTAAAGCCACACTGAACCCAAAAAAATTCTTTCATGATTCCGATAGAGCATGCAATTTTAAGCAACTTTCTAATTTACTCCTGTTATCAATTTTTCTTCATCCTCTTGCTATTTTTATTTGAAAAACAAGAATGTAAGTTTAGAAGTCGGCCCGTTTTTGGTTCACAACCTGGGTTGTCCTTGCTGATTGAACAACACCAATAAACAAGTGCTGTTCAGTGTTCTGAACCAAAATTGGCTGGCTCATTAGCTTAGATGCCTTCTTTTTCAAATAAAGATATCCAGAGAACAAAGAAAAAATGATAATAGGAGTAAATTAGAAAGTTGGTTAAAATTGCAAGCTCTATCTGAATCACGAAATAAAAAAAATTGGGTTTAGTGTCCCTTTAAGGACTGAAGTTGAAAAACTCATCTTTATAATGTTGTTCAGCTAATATAAGAAATTTTCTCCAACTTTCCCTTTTTGTGATGAATCATGCAAATATGCGAACAGCACTATTTTATTTGGTAAATTGTATGAGAAGCAGTCAGATTTGTATCATGTTTTACATAAACATTCACAGTCCAAAACAAATTGATTTAAAATAAAGTGGCTAGACTATTCTTCTTCTCTAGCACTGCAACAATCTGCCATATGTGACACAGAATAGCACACTGTGCCTTGCAAATATTATTTGACCTAGAAAAATATTAATGTTATGCATTTGAGAAAAAGAAATCTGAGCATAATGTAGGAGGTATTCAACTGTTTTATTGCTGGTCTGCTATACCTTCTCCAGTTCTAATCTTTATTAGATATTCGTTTTATTTTTTGGGGGACGGTAATTTTCATAGCATATATTGTTGTTATTGATTGGATGATACCAATTTGCTTTATTGATCTGTGATATTCTTGAATTTCTTCTTAAAGGGACATAAACTTCTAAAATGTCTTTCATGGTTCATATAGTGTGTGGGAGGTTCACATTTAAATCTGGACAAATTTCCAGTACTCTTTAAAGTGTTATTAGTATTTTGTGGGGAGTATTATATTACGCTCACACTATACGTCTTTCTTTCAATGAAGGGGGCCCAGGCAATCCTGATATAAACAAGAATCTAGGCTGCTGCATTTAAAGGTATATGTCGCAGTGCCTCTTCACTACGAAATGGACAATGGTGGACTAACTAGTTGGCACTGTATTACTGAAGGAGACTATGCAATTAAGAGCAGAGAGTTCCATTAGCTTGTCTGGAACCTAATTTTATTGCAGAGTAATAAATCATAGTATAATGCATGACTGTCTTTGATACCCATGTTATTACTTTCAATTTATGACACCTATCAGTTTATTATTATTTTTTGTTTGATTTCAATAATTAAAAAAATAACATAAAAAAAATAACAGAATGCTGAGTGGGTGGATTTCTACTGTTTAGGGGTATGGTAGGTTGAGATGGAAATTCTCTCCATGAGTTGTTTTTTTTTTTTGTTTTGTTTTGTTTTTTGTACAAAAGTTGAAAGAAAGTTTGACTTCACTTGATACAGCACTCCCAAATGGGCTGGTCATGCTATAACCTTTTGTTGGGAGCCCCCTGTGACTTTTAAAAGTGGACTTGGCATAAGCATATCCCCAGTAAATGTATCTGGTCTGTGGTTGACTCTGCCGATTTTACCTTACCCATACAGTGTGGTACAGGAGGAGGAAGCCTAGCGTCCAGGACTTCTCAGCTTGTCGGTTATCTTACTGCTGTTTCCTGTCTACTGTATCTGGTTTATTTTCAAATAGTCTAACTCTAGTCACTGCAGAATACACCTTTAGCATTAGGTTGTGTGTTACTTTAATTTGTGGTGATTTTACATTAGCATTTATTACTCCATTATTCCTGTTGTACTTTTCCTATCACTTGGATAGTTATTTCCGTTTATGTTACATTTCCGTTTATGTTACCTCATCTTTATATGTTTGTGTTTTGGCAATTTAGATTTACTTTTAAACAGTTTGATATGCACAGCTGCATGTAGTTAAATTTATGTTTTTTTTATTGGTTTTAGTTTGTAGTGTAAAGAACATGTTTGTTTTTTTAGAAGTGTTGCGATGTATGTGCTGCTCTTAGGATTTCAGATGAAGTCTTCCAAACTTTGTTTGAGGCCTCTCCTTTTGTTCCTGGCCCCTTCAGTGGTCCTGGGGGGACTCAAGTCACTTTATGGATGCATGTGTCTTAGGAATAATCCTGGTGGCCCTTAATGGAATAGGCATTATAGAAAAACTACCCAAATGTATTGACCCAAAGCACTGACAGTTTTTAGTTATGTTAATGGAAGCCCAACAATGGAACTGAGTTTATCATCAGGGAATTATTCTGGTCACTGGTTTGGCCCGAATATTTATTCTAAAGCCCAAATAAGGGAATGTATTGAATACAAAAGACCAGTAATTGATTCATAACACCACATTAAAACTAATGCCACTAGGTGGAGCGTTCAGTCGTTTATTAATTATCTAATATATACCTATATACACTTAGAGACACTGAACCCAAATTTTTTCTTTAGTGATTCAGATAGAGCATGCAATTTTAAGCAACTTTCTAATTTACTCCTATTATCATTTTTTTTCCGTTCTCTTGCTATCTTTATTTGAAAAAGAAGGCATCTAAGCTTTTTTCTTGGTTCAGACTCTGGACAGCACTTTTTTATTGGTGGATGAATTTATCCACCAATCAGCAAGGACAACCAAGGTTGTTCACCAAAAATGGGCCGGCATCTAAACTTACATTCTTGCATTTCAAATAAAGATACCAAGAGAATAAAGAAAATTTGATAATAGGAGTAAATTAGAAAGTTGCTTAAAATTTCATGATCTATCTGAATCATGAAAGAAAAAAATTGGGTTCAGTGTCCCTTTAACAAAAATTGTTAATATTGGTTTATACATGTAATTCAGATGAAATCTTCAGCATTAGCATAATGGCAATTGCAGCCAGTCTATGTCTGTTGGATCCTGATGAGTCACGTGTGATCTCAGATGTAATGGTATATGACCTCTACAGTATCCAAGATTTCAAAAAAAATCAGAGCTCTCAATTCTACAGCAGGTTGATCATGATTTTAAAGCTCTGTCCCTTCTTTCCCCAGTTTGTGTCCTGATTTCACACAGTGAAACACCTGTCCTTACCAAAACCCTTTAGTGTATCAGTAAGCCCTTTAACCATTGACAGTGTTTTGGACCTTTTTGACTCCCACTGGTCATGTGTCCCCATTTCAGACCACACTGACCTAGCTGCCTGGTACAAGATTATATGTTCCTAAAATATGTGAACCATAAAATGGGGGTTCCAAGTATTGAATCTTATACATCTCTGGCTTAGACAATTAAGTTAGTCTCAAAATAAATTATGGTGGGTAAAAAGATAAGATAAAAACTTCCCCCATTGTGGGGTATAGTGATACACATTCAATCCTTGTATAGAACATCTGCACATTTTCCCACAGAAACCTCAACTAGCAGTGTTGGTGAAGCAAGAATTCTAAACGTGAAGACACACATTATTTAGCTTCTTTTGTCTGCTTTAAAGTCAGACTCCCTCGTGACAAGTGTAAGGCTACTCTAGACAGATTTAAAGCATAGTAGGGATTGTAAAGTACAGCAGAAACACTGTTGAGGTTTTCTGTCAAAAAATGTGCAAATATTTTATACAATTATGATCTAATGTGCATCACTGTACTCATTAGGGGAGAGGCTGTATATACTGAACTTCCTAGGCAAATTCCATACTACTCAGCTGTTTAATTTGTTTTCACTTCTCCACTTACCAAAGGATATTTGTCATGTGTTCTGGCAACTGAATACTTACCTACACTTACTCTGGTTCCAACAGTTGTGTGCTGTCTTTAGTGCCCGCAAGTAAGCACTTGGGTTGTTGATTTGGTCTAGAGATTATTTAATAAAATAACTGGGGGAAAATAGTACCGTCAGTACCTCAGTGGTACTAGAACTCTTTATATGGACAAATATAATTGATTTGGGTCAATAGTATTATCATATGCAAATTAGATATATAACATTTCATGTTTTTTGTTTCCATTACTTCATAGTGTGCATGTATTAACCATTTAAACGTGCATATTTACAACATGTGAGGGTGTACATGTTCACACTTAATCATTTTTTTTCTTGCACTAAAACTTGCACACACAGACACTTAATTTACATTGCAAGATTTTATTGGATGTAGGAGACTACCCCAGCAGAAAACAGAATTCCTTTGCACAATTAACTTATTTCTAGCACAAAGTATTTCTGTTGATTAAAAATAGTGCACATTTTTGTCACCTGTTCCTCTAAGTCAGGAATGGGGAACCTTGGCCCTCCAGATGTTTCAGAACTACATTTCCCATGATGCTCAACTAGACTTCAGAGTGCCTCATCATGGGTAATGTAGTTCTGAAACATCAGGCTTGCCAAGGTTCCCCATCCCTGCTTTAACTGAACACCACTGTAAATCACAATTTATGTTTTTTGTTTTTTTTATCAGTTGAAATACTGTCTTAGCATCAAAAGTCCTCTTCCTTCAAAGTGATTTTCATGAGAACCATAAACCAGGAAATTGTGATTCTCCTTATTTATTCATCAATGATAAAGATTGATCTGTATGTGTAATCACAAAGTGCATTTTCCTTTTTTGTTTTGGCTGTTTCCTTGGGGGGGTGGGGTTATTCACAATTCTCCTTTAGCAAAATATTGGAACATGATTGGAGAGGATATTTTAAAAGTGAAGGTATTGCAATCTGTTTATATGGACAAGGAGAAATGGTCATTCATTTATTCCTAGGGCGTAAAAATCTTGTGTTGATCAGATTAAACACATATACATGCAGACACACTCACATACACACACAAAAGCAAATTTCTCATCTCTAATATCTTGAAACAAAATAAACCAGGGCAATTTGAGGTAACCACTGTACTTAGGACTAAGTTCTAGCCTGTATACATTTCTGTGACTGAGGCATCCAGCAACAAATGAAATAGAATGTTGAAATAACCAAAATGTGAGACAGATTGAAATACATTACTTATACAACTCTTGAAACAAGTAGGCAACATTAAATGTGAATAGAATATATTTTACATATATATTTATGACTTAACCATATTATGTTGAAATTGTTCTTGTTGTTATTTTACATATATAATATACATGAATAAAGAATTCCAGCAAGTTACATTTCTATATTTATTGTTAACAATTTTCTATATAGGTTGTCACTTTGTACATGTGAATTTCGGTAAAATAATATAATATCAATTTGTCACTCATTAGATTTTTGTTAAAGATGGTATATAGTTATACTTTGTAATAGGACTCCCCACGGGTCCCGGCCCTTTTCTCTTTGGTGTGGTTTGCGGAGGAGGTGCACCAGGTTTTACTATCTTTCTTTGGCTTCATAGTACATGATAAATGGTTCCCATTGCACCAGGAAGCTCTCTTTAGTATTAAAAGATTCAGTGGCTGAACTTGCCTTATTATAATGGTAAATTTCATTCATTTTAAGTGTAAAATTTGGTGGTTATGTCTTCCAGAATTGGGCCGTGCTGATTCTTACTATGGTGCAAATCATCATGACTAGTTTACTGTACTTCTTTGGGATGTTAGGGATTGGGAAATGCAGTAATGCCGGTTCTGGTGATAGTGTGATTTGTTTTTGGAATATAGAGCTTAATAATGCAGGTGTCTGGTCCCATACATCTCTGATTTTATCACATCGCCACCACATGTGAAAGTATGTTCAATTCTCTCCACAGCCTCTATAGCACAGTCTAGACAAAGGGTCCACTGAGCTATTAGATCTGGTTGGATAAAAGTGCCATCTATAAGCAACTTTTACAAAGTTTTCTTTGAGCATTGCATTGTGTGAGAACGATTGCCCCTTATTTAAGGTGGCTGTCCAGGTCTTAATTGGACAGGAAGTGTCTAAGTCTTGTTCCCATTTTAGCTTTAGTTGTGACTTACTTTCTTTATATATAGAGTTAAATTTAGGGTATAATATTGTGCCACGTAGATGATTTTTGGAAAGGCATAGTGATTCTAATGGGGTGATTGGCTGTAGTTGTGTGTTACCTATTATTTCGTGTGCCCTAGATCTCATTTGTAAATAATGGTACCAGATGTTCTTGTCAGTATTGTCGAGTCCTCGGTAATGTTCATATATCATGATTTTGTTATCTACCAGTATGTCTGCTATTCTATAGAGTCCTTTGTTGGACCATTTTTGTTTTATCATTTGGTCTAATGAGGAAGAATGGGTGATCAAAGATGTAACTCTAGAGCGGTTTTGAATTAGGAAATAAAGGTTAATTGTATGTTTTATAGCAATGTACATACTTTTTTTGTGGGCAATTAATGTTATTTGGTGCCCAAAAGATTCGAGAGAGCATGTCTGTCTCCATGATGTCAGATTCGATTTGAACCCATTGTGCAGTATGATTGATTTTGAACCATTGTAATGTCTAAGCCATCCTTGCTGAATAATATTATGGAATCAAATTTGGGAGCCCTACTTCCTCTTTGTTAGCACACATGAGTTTTTTTGTTTATCCTTGCCCTTTTCCCTAACCAAATAAATCTCATATCATTGTTTTGCAACCTATGAAGCTCGGAATGTGGAATTGATATGGGTAATGACCGAAAAAGTTACAATATTTTTGGTAATAAGGACATTTTTGTCGATATAATTCTGCCATATAGGAATATTTTGAGTTTTATCCATTTTGATATTAAAGGGACAGTATACACTCATTTTCATATAACTGCATGTAATAGACACTACTATAAAGAATAAAATCCACAGATACTGATATAAAAATCCAGTATAAAACTGTTTAAAAACTTACTTAGAAGCTCTCAGTTTAGCTCTGTTGAAAAGGTAGCTGGAAAACCCACTGCAAGTGGGAAATAAGACACTCCCCCCCCTTCTTTTACATATGAAAAAACAAACGGGCAAGCTGGAGAAGGTAGCTGACGGTATTCTTATAAAACTTTGGGGCTTGGTTAGGAGTCTGAAAATCAGAGCAATGTTATTTAAAAATAACCAAAACTATACATTTTTAAAAAAAAAAAAAACAACAACTTTATGGGCTATATAAATAGATAATCTACAAAACATTTATGCAAAGAAAAAATGAGTGTATAATGCCCCTTTAAATTCCTTATGTGTGCGAACATAGGGATAAAATTTGCTTGGTAGAGAGTGTAGATATTTGTAGGGAGGTTAATTCCCAGGTATTTGTCGTGCCCATTAAAATGTGAAATTTAATTCTAATAGTTTCTTTGTTTTTTTGCGGTAATTTTATGCTCAACGTCTCGCATTTATTTTCATTGATTTTATATCCGGAAAGGTGTCCTAATTGTTGTATTAAAGAGTATAATGGTGGGAGGGATAGTAATGGCTTGGTTAAGGACAGTATTATATTGTCAGCAAATAATGACACTTTGTGCTCCGTTGAGCCTACTTTAATTATTATTAATATTTATTATCGGTTATTTGTAGAGTGCCAACATATTCCATGTATTATCGGCGGCTTCTCTGTTCTGTATGAATCCTACTTGATAAGTATAGGGTTGAGTCGATTCGCAAGTATTTTTGTAAATAATATGACATCTTGATTGATCAAGCAAATGGGCCTATAATTTCGGCAATGTTGCTTGTTCTTGCCTGGTTTTGGGATTACTGCGATTCTCGCTATCAACATTTCTTTTGGAAGTTCTTTACCTTTTAAAATTGAGTTAAACACCAGGGATATTTGTGGTGTTAAGAAGATGTTAGTGCTTGACAAATGTGTTTAAAAATTAGGAGCCAGTAAGAAAATTTAGGAGCCAGGCATATTTTTAGGAGCCAGACAGTTGGATTTGTATATAGACATATGGAGAATAACCCAAAAAGTTAGGAGCCAGGGGTTAAATTCTAGGAGCCAGTGGCTACCAGGCTCCTGGGTTTGTCGAGCCTGTGTAGTGTTTTGTAAAAGGTACCAGAGTACCCATCTGGACCCGGTGTCTTTTGAGCTTTTTAAAAAATTTTATAGCAAGTTTTATTTCAGTGAGGGTAATAGGGAGGTTCAGCGAGTTTAATTGGTAATGTACTGATTCCTAAGAAATTATTTAGTTTGCTCATGCTGTCACATTTCTTATTAGGTTTTGGGAGGTTATACAACTTGTAGTAGTAGTCCGCGAAGGTGTTTGCAATCGCTAGTGGATCGTTTTGTTGTCTGGTTGTTGTAGTTGTGGGACTGTTGTGGTTTTAGTGATTTCCTTTAATTTGTTGGCTAGCATTCTGTCGGGTTTATTCCCATAAATATAGTACTGTGTGTCAATTGTTCTAATCGATCTAACTGCATTTTTGTTTAAGATCTGGTCTAGTTCGTCATTCTTATCCTTTAGTTTTTTTAAGGTTTTCCGAGTTGGGTTATGTTGTGACTGGGATCGCAAAGTGTAGATTTCATCTTTTAGTTGTGTTAATCTAGCTTCATTTAGTTTACGTAATTTACTAGATTCTGCTGTAAGGATTCCCCGGATGTATGCTTTCAGAGCTCCCCACTCATGGATAGGGTTAGAGGTTAAGTCTCTATTTATAGAAATAAGTTCTGTAGCTAGTTGCTGTAATTTATTTTAAAAGATGTTGTCTTGAAGAAGGGTAGTGTTTAAAGTCCAAGATTTAGATCTTTTTGGATTGATCACACCAGCGAGAGTAATCTCCACTAGGGAGTTATCCGACCAGGAGCAATTAAGAATTGCTGCGTTAGTTAAGAGAGGTATTAAAAATTGGCTCATGAATATGCAATCAATTCTAGAGTGTGTTTTGTGCATAGGTGAGACATGTGTAGTCTCTTGTGTCTTTGTTAAGCGATCTCCAGCAGTCTGTTAAGTTATGGTCAGAGGTGAAGTATTTTAAAAGTCTGTTGGGTGCTTTTGCTGTGGTGGTCAGTGATAGGTTTTGTGTCGTTCTATCTATCTGGTTGTCTAATGTAGTGTTGAAATCTCCTCCTATAATAGTTTTGTATCTCTTCCATAGAGTTATTTGTTTGCTTAATTTTGCTATAAATGTGGTTTGTTGATCATTGGGCGCATATACATTTACAAGTAATACAGGGGTGTTTTGAATCAATCCTTTTACTATGAGAAATCGTGCTTCGTCTTTCACTATTTCTTCCTCTTTGAAGTTTAGGGATGAATGAAGGAGTATTGTGACTCCACATTTCTTTTTAGGACCGATGGCATGATATTGTACAGGGTAAATTTTTTCCCAATATTTAGGAGTGTATAATTTGGTGAAATGAGTTTCTTGTATCATTACTATACGTGCATTTAATTTTTTGTATTCGTTAATGGCTTTTTTCCTTTTAATGTCAGAGTTAAGGCCTCTGACGTTCTGTGATAAAACTTTTATAGACATGATGTTAAAATAGTGTATATATTAACGGTTTGGTACCTTTTTTTTTATGGAAGCTAAGTAAATGGCTCTCTCTCTTCTCTGAATAATGTTGCATAGAGCCAGGACCTGCAAAACATCCCTGTAGGAGCTTAATGAAGGAGATAAATCCTTAAAGACAAAATGAATATTAGACAAGTGATAATGTGACAAATAGTTACATGACAATTGGTTTAACAAGCTAGATATTAATCTGAAATAAAGAACCTGTAGAGGAAACAGAAAATACAAATAAACAATATCAAGATAGTCAGAAATTCTGACTTATTAGAGAGATAGGGGTTACATGGCATGGCCAACCATTAGATATTTTGAGATAGGATAGCTGTAACCAAAACATAAACAGAGGCGCCACATGTGTATGTCAATATAAACCACTTAATCCAAAATAGACAAGATGCAGGGTACTCACAAACGTGAAGGCACTCTCTTGTGCCTGTTAGGAGCAGGCTGGTATTCAATCAGCAAACCAGCTGGCTGTGCAAAGGAGTTGTGGTATCCTGAGACAGTGGATCTCCAGAACGGCAACCTGGCCTGGATGGCTTCCTGTGAGTTGGCGAAGGGGAGAAAGGCTTACATGCTGTTCACACAGCCCCTCTCTGCTACACAACCTGATCTGTGTTTGATTGCAAGTGGCTGGCACTGTAAAGTCTTTACTTTTAGACTTTACACTGCCAGCCACTTGCAATCAAACACAGATCAGGTTGTGTAGCAGAGAGGGGCTGTGTGAACAGCATGTAAGCCTTTCTCCCCTTCGCCAACTCACAGGAAGCCATCCAGGCCAGGTTGCCGTTCTGGAGATCCACTGTCTCAGGATACCACAACTCCTTTGCACAGCCAGCTGGTTTGCTGATTGAATACCAGCCTGCTCCTAACAGGCACAAGAGAGTGCCTTCACGTTTGTGAGTACCCTGCATCTTGTCTATTTTGGATTAAGTGGTTTATATTGACCTACACATGTGGCGCCTCTGTTTATGTTTTGGTTACAGCTATCCTTCCTAGAAGACTCATCATTTTTTGGAGTGAAGACCGAGAGCTGCCTTTTCCTCACACGGACTTTTGTGGGACTATTTCATATACCTCGCACATAGGTCATTACCTAGTGCCACGTGTGTATATATATCCATTTGTAAATATTTTATACATGTATTTCTGTATTTTTATACATTTTTTACATTTTTTAATATATTTTTAAATATACATTTGGTGTTATACGCACCGATAACACCTGGTTAAATTCTTATCACTGTTGTATAGCGCCTCCTATAGGTGATCTGTGTGAATTTGTAGTACAGATCTCCGGTTCATTTATATTTTGAGATAGGCATGAGAAACTTAAGATTTAAGGGAAGACAGAGATAAGGGGAGGGGGAATAGGGAAGGGGAGGTAAGGTCCTGAGAGGTCTGTATCAACTTCATATTGCAACAAACTTTGGTTATATAACCGTCATTAATTAATAACTTTGAACTGACAACTTTGAACATTAACTAAAGTCCATTAACTTTTATTTGTCAGCTATTATTCTGCAACGTTGGGGATCAGGAATCTCCATACAAATTAGTCAAAAAGTCTCATTAGTAACTTACTAACACGACCATTTAAGCGGGTGAGGCGTCCTTTTCGCTTTTGGAGTCAGAGTTCATAGGTTTGTTTAGGCTTGGCTTTGTCTCTTGGATTTCCCGTTTTTTCCCACCGAGGTCTATTCGCGTTGGAAGGTTTTTCTTTGTGAATTTTTTGTTGTTGATGTGGTTGCTGGTTCCAGAGGAATCTGAAGACGATCAAGTATGGTATTTCCTTCTTCTGAAGTGGTACAGGAGTAGGTGGTACTTTGATGGATGAAGAGTATTTTGAAAGGGAAATTCCACCTGTATTTCACATGTGCCTTAGTGAGAGTTGTTGTTATGGATTTCATGTCCCTCCTCTTTCGTAGGGTAATTGGGGCTAAGTCAGTGTATATCTGAATGATGTGACCCTCGTATTCGATGTTGTGTTTAGATCTGGCTGCTTTTCAAATAAATTCTTTTACATGGTAGTAGTGTAGTTTTAGAATTATATCTCTTGTGACCATTTGATGTGGTCTTGATAGGGTTCTATGTACCCGGTCCATTAACAGCATGTCCAGTTCTATTTCTGGAAGTAATTGCTGGAAAAGGTCAGTAATAGTTTCCTGAAGATTTTTATAGGATTCTGGAAGGTTTCTGATGCGTAAATTAGATCTGTGTGACCTGTTTTCCAAATCTTCAATTTGGTCTTCCAGTTTACTTATATATGTTGTGTTGTCCATTATAAATGTTCTGAGGAGAGGGATTTCTTCCATTAAATTGTCTAATTTTTCTTTGATTCAGCCGTGCGGCCTCCTATTTCTCTTATATCTTGTCTTAGCGCAAGTCTATGAAGGAATCAGGATTAGCTGGTTTAAGCTCTTAGCATGAGTAGCTTGAGTTTAAATTAGTATTAGATTCTCAGAGCGCCCATCTACAGATCTTAAGAGCTGAGACAAGAATACCACTGGCACAATCTTCAGCGTGTAAGTGAGGTATAAGTTATTTCCACTCCTCAGGGGATTTGGGATACGTCCTCAAGGAGGGGGGAAAAGGAATGTGGAAGTGACCCACTCAGACAGGCTGAGTGGGAGCGGGTGAGGAGTGGGCCTCAATATTACAAGTTCAATACCTGTCAGTGGATTCTTTATTTTATTTTAGATCTCCCCCACCCCCTTTGGTTTTATCGTGAGTTGATGGAAAAGTCTGTTGTGTATGCAAAGGTCAGATACTACTGTAGCCGAGTGAGGCTTAGAATTTGTTGATTCTGAGCTCTATGCAACCTGTGCCTATGGATCCTGGGATGTGAAGGCTTAAATGTCCCTTTAGGGAAGTTAGGCTGTGTAGGGAGATCAGCAGTAATAAAACTTAACAGTCTCAGAGTGGTTATGTGGGTATTTGTTTTGTGTTTATGAACACTGCAAATTGCCCAGGAACAGTTATTATGGTTCTAGAACTGCCCCCAAGGACTACAATACCCTCTCCCAAACACCATTAAGTGCCTGATCAGGGGATCAGTGAGAGACATCAACCTGCAGTGGGATCTATACTTTGCTGCGTAGTGTCATAACCTCAAAATGGCGGGTCCCGTCAAACCCTCTCCACAAGACCCTGCTTACTCAGAGAGGTCCCCGGCAGAGACTATATTTGCAGTTTGCCTTCCGCTTCTGTGGTAGTGCTGCTGAGTAGGTGTATACTTTGTCCTTTCCATTTTCTGGACCCGTTCAGATTTCCAGCAGTTTGCTGGGACACAATGACTTCCTCTGTCTGCCGGTGCGTCTGGCAAAGACTTGTGGTATAATAGAATCACCGGAGCGGAGCCCAACCCTCCGGCGATCACCCTCCGGTGATCAGCTGCTTAGCTGTCTGTAGGCTTTGGCTGAGTCCAGTAGCCCGCTATCTCGTCACTGAGCCCTAGACCCGCAAGTCTCAGACCGGTCCGGCTCCCACCTCTTAATCAGATTGCTCTAAATGGGGTCGGATCATCCCAGGTATAGTTACGGGTAGATTAGTGTCCAGAAACTTTGGGAGTCAGGCCAAAACCCCTGAAATTAACTACCTTCAAACTACTTTTTCCACAGAGCTTTTACAAGACACGTCTATCTCCTAAGGCTGCTAGCTCCGCCTCAACTTAACCATATTATATAAATCATCTTTTAGTTTTTTTTTATTCTTTTAGTTTGCAAACATCATGCTTGTAATACTGTTCCACTTTAATTCATGTTTCTGCTCACTTTACATGTACAGGTCAAAAAAGGCTTACAGATGATCAAGGTGGAAGCGTTGGGAATGGTTCTACAAAAAAGCTAAAGAGAAGCCACAAGTCTTCAGTAATGCAGAAGAAAAGTAAAATGAGTAAGTTACTCCCTTAAATGAAGATGTTTTAAGGCTTTTTTTTGTTTATTAAAATTTTTTGGTAAATTATAGTATTTTATATGTACATTTGCTTGGAAATATACCAGCTTATACCTAACCGATGGGCAAAGCATGTAATTGTATCACTCCATATCCCAAAAGGGGTTAATGTAGGAAAAGTGTTATAAAAACCACCCAGCACTTGTAGATTGCGTTAAAGGGACATGAAACCCAAATATTTTCTTTTTATGATTCAGAAAGAGCATACATTTTTAAACAACTTTCCAGTTTTCTTCAATTATCAACTTTGTTTCATAGTTGAAGGCGCAGCAATGCACTACTGGGAGCTAGCTGACCACATTGGTAAGCCAATGGCATATATGTGCAGCCACCAATCAGCAGCTGGATGCCAGTTCCAGAGCCTACCTAGTATGCTTTTCAACAAAGGATACCAAGAGATCAAAGGAAATTAGATAATAGAAGTAAATTGGAAAGTTGCTTACAATTTTGAATCTGAATCACGAAAGAACATTTTTATGGTTTAATGTTCCTTTAAATTAGGGCAACACCCAACCAATTGATAGTTTTGGGACTTTGTATAGGTAAGTATAATGATCTATAATGTGATCTGGCATACCTTATTCCAGTCTCTGTTAGTATATCTGGGTGCTGGGAGGAGAAATATGGTAAACCTCAAAACATCTCAAGGTTGTTGACCACCAAGCTTCCACTTCTTAGTTTAATTGATTTGGTGGTTAGATTTGTTTCTTTTGTGATTTGTCTCTTTCTCCGAGGAAAACCCTTTTTTTTATTATTTTTAAAATCTTTTGTTTTGCACATGTCTAGGTTATTTATTAGTAGGTATGCTCCGTGGACTATACATGCAGCTTACTTACCAGTTAACAACGTTGTAAGTGCGTTGGTCGATACCACAAGTATGCATGTGATGGGAGTCATGTTTTTATTTTTCCTTTTAGAAGCTCATGCCCTGTAGTATGCTGATGCAATGAACAAACCTGATGTCTGTTATTCGTAAACATGTTTTATAGTTTAAAAGTTTTTTTTTTTTTTTCTCCACAATTTATTGAGTTTTAATTGAGTTTGTTAGCAAAAAGAAGAAGCTCTGTGAAAAGATACGTGTGCCATACTGCTGTACTCAGATTGGCTTTCAACAATATAAAGGTCTTGAAAAATATATTCTTGGAAAAACCATGTAACAATGCTATATGAACTAATTTCTGATGTATTGTTATAGGGTTGGTAAAGGGTGCTAGTACTAAGTAACAAACAATTTGCCACTTCTGATGAGTGCTGGCGTGGTACTTGGAGCTCACACCCACCCTAGATTTCCCAGCAGGCTGCGGGGTGCGAGTTGAGGTCCATAAGTCGGTAAACGCAAAAGTCCAAGTTGATGGGTATAATTAAAAACTAACTAATTGCCGAACCTTTTAAAAAAACAATAAAAAAAAAAAAAACATACACATCAAGAAGGCTTAGTGCATGGCTCTATAAAGAAAGTGATGTAACATTTTAGTAGTCTGTGATTAAGAGACATGGGGTCGCATAAAACACATAAGACCTATGTTAACATGCCCTCTTTTATGTGGCAATAAAAGGTATTTTTTTTATTATTCCCCTCCTTGAAGTGTAACCACTTTTGTGCTTACAGACTTGTATTAGTACTAATTATCTGACAGATTGATATTTTGTTCAAAACTGCATTCATAAGTTTTTAATAGTTTGTTGTTTGCTATATAGAAATATATACTCTTATGTTGTTGTACTATATACATGTACATTTCTCAGTGCAATCCTAGTAAAAATAAGTTTGTGTTGTTTAATAGAGAAAATTCAAAAATTCACACACCTTTGTACTCCAGTGATTATAGTTGTAGTTGGGTAGCAATCAGTGTTTTTGAGAAATCTTCTTGAGTAAGTGGTTCAGTCAAAAACACGCATCTGTGTATCCTACACTTATTTTAAGGATAATCTTAAAGTGACTAGTGTGAGAGAGAGAAAATGAGGTCATCTCTCCCTGCAAGTTCAGCACAGGGAGAGAGGGCAGATGACTGCTCAGGAGGACTCATGCTGAATGCTTGTTTGGAGACCCTGTCAATCGTGAGGATTGGAGTGGGATGAAATATTCAATGCTACTTGATTATTAGACTGCCCCTACTTATGGTAGTGGAGTCTAATATTGCTTTCCTTCCCACTGTGTCTCGTTCATTTATGAGAACTCTTATGTTTGATATATCAGACTGAGTACAGATGTGTGGGATAGGATGTATTCGTTTGTCACTAATTGTACATATCCTCATTTTATATACTGTGTATATATGTATATATATATATATATATATATAGATAGATAGATAGATAGATCTATATAGTTGCCATATTACTGTGCTCTGTGTGAGAGCTATGTTGGATCATGTATGTGTCCTATAGGGCTATACCTTTTATTTCAGTTGAGAATACATTTCTGATGCAATAGCAACATATTTGTCAAGATATATAAGCATTTCCAAAACCAGTTTGTGTATAGTTTCTCTCCCAGCCTCATATTATTATCTCCGAGTCGTTGCTCCCAGTACACTATGACACTAAGGAGTACTAAATATTACATTTCACTAGATGTAGGCGTCCTGACATGGAACTATCCTTATACCTGTCAGTTTCTTAGATTATATTTTATGTTAAATTGTCTCTTGGAAATTACTGAAACATTGGAGAGATTATTGCAAGAGCCACAATATATGTATTCGTTACACCCCCTTGTACTAGAATATAGTTGTACAGTTTAGACAACGCTAAGTGCTCATATTAGCCCTTGGGCAAGTTATTAACTGATCTTCCTGTAAAGGTAGCTCCTACTTTTTTCAAACCAATCTATATACGAGATAGGTTTATCATCTACTTACATATGCTCTTAGATCTTAAATATACTGAGCAGTAGCCAAGCTTTTAATTATTGTATTACAGTACATTGTGCTATCTGCTATGACCCAAGTTTTATCACTTTGCCTAAACAAGTTTCTTATGATTTATTACAATCGAATAAGACCCTACATACTCACTAACCTCCCTCCTTTAAAGGGACACTAAACCCAAATTTTCTCTTTCATGATTCAGATAGAGCATGCAATTTTAAGCAACTTTCTAATTTACTCCTATTATCAATTTTTCTTCGTTCTCTTGCTATCTTTATTTGAAAAAGAAGGTTCCAAGCTAAGGAGCCAGCCAATTTTTGGTTCAGACCCTGGACAGCACTTGTTTATTGGTGCTGTCCGATTAGCAAGGACAACCCAGGTTGTGAACCAAAAATGGGCCGGCTTCTAAACTTCCATTCTTGCTTTTTAAGTAAAGATAGCAAGAGAAGGAAGAAAAATTAATAATAGGAGTAAATTAGAAAGTTGCTAAAAATGGCATGCTCTATCTGAATCATGAAAGAAAAAAAATCTGGTTCAGTGTCCCTTTAACTCTGACGAGTGAAGATGTGTCCAAAAGTGGCCCTTGGGTTTCTGTGGGAAAATCTTTTATATAAAAATAGAGGTTTCAGTTATTTGTCTTAAATTACCTAGAATTATTTGTTAATTCATATTAATGTTGATAGTTAACTACACTGTCTCTGAGATCTTTTTATTGGGACTAATATTGTAAGTATCATTTTGCTAACGACCTCAATAAAAAAAAAAAATTAAAAAAAATTGTGTTTCTAATTTTTTTTTTTTTTAAGAGTCTCGTCGTACCAACGAGACTTCTTAGAATATCTCACCTGAGCGGCAAGGTTTTAAATGCCAGGCCCCCAATCATAACTTCTGCTGTCCTCAATTTGAAAATAATATGACAGTCATTCTAGCAAATGGTTTTGTGCTTATGAAGGTTTCATTGTAAATTCTTCCAAGCATGTACGTTGTCTCAGCCCTTGTTTTCCTGTGCATCATGATACATTAAAGGCACAGTCAAGTCCAAAAAAAAACTTTCATGATTCAGATAGGACATGTAATTTTAAACAACTTTCCAATTTACTTTTATCACCAATTTTGCTTTGTTCTCTTGGTATTCTTAGTTGAAAGCTAAACCTACGAGGTTTATATACTAATTTCTTAGACCTTGAAGGCCGCCTCTAATCTGAAAACATTTTGACAGTTTTTAACCACTAGAGAGAGTTAGTTCATGTGTTTCATATAGATAACAATAAGCTCATGCTCGTGAAGTTACCTGGGAGTGAGCATTGACTGGCTAAAATGCAAGTCTGTCAAAGGAACTAAAATAAGGGGGCAGTTTGTAGAGGCTAAGCTACAAGGCAATCACAGAGGTAAAAAGTGTATTAATAAAACTGTGTTGGTTTTGCAAAACTGGGGAATAGGTAATAAAGGGATTATCTATCTTTTAAACAAAAATTCTGGTGTTGACTGTCCCTTTAATTTCCTTCAGTTAGAGCTTAAGTTTTTGGTTTAATAATTATTTGCCAATCTTATTTTAATTTAACATGTTTGTAATTTGCCTGTGTTAAATTTAAGTTTTTGTGATGTTTGTTATTCTTTTTAGCCAACACCAGTGACAGTGAAGAACTTTCAGGTGGTGAAAGCCTTCTTAAAATGCAGACTACAAAGTGTGTCTCCGGACTTAAGTCTCAGCATACCAAAGTCGCAGCAAGAACGCACTCTCCGGGAAAATATGTTAAGAACAGAGATAGAGAATCTTTTCAGAAAGAATATATTGATCGTTTACCTAAAGTTTACAAATGGAGTTTTCAGATGTGTAGGTTTACTATTTTTTTTGTCTGCGTTATTTTTTTTATACTTAATTTTAGCTTTAAAGGATGTTGAATTTTATTTGTAATTTAGCAGCATTGAAGGCCTTGCAAAGAAGCGATACCTTTGCTTTTCTTTATACAGAGATTGCACGAAAATCAGAATCAGATTTGTAGCGCCTTTATGCTTCAGTTGTGAACTATAATTAGGGTAAAATTGTGTATTTGTTACTGCTGCTACATACAATGTATTTAAAGGGATATTCTAAAGCAAAAAAAAAAAAAAATACATGTTCTTATTCATCTTTTGCGTTACTGACCTTAGCTTACTATGGGCTATATTACGAGTGGAGCGCTAAGTGGAGAGCACAAGCGAGGAGGAATATTTTGCAGCTCTTTGCGCACATCGGAAATAGTGAGCATATTTCGAGTTGAAAGCAAATGCGTTCGCTATCCGAATTTAACGCACGTTGGGTTAGAGGAACTTCAGAGCTCTGGTTAACTGTTACGCAAGACTAAAAAGTTGCACACAGGTGCTTTAAAAAGTCCTTTTATTTATATTCCTTTAAAACAGTCGATGTTTCAGCTTTAAAAGGATATTAAACACTTTGAGATGGTAATATAAAATGATAAATTGTTTATATAAAATAAACTTTGCAATATTATTTCATTATTTATTTTGTCTCCTTTTCCTGTAATTCCATTCTGAAATTGTGAGCTTTTCAGTTCATGTTAGAAATGGAAGTGCAGAACACTGTTATATTCCACACAGCCATTGGCTGCACACTCTAGTGACCTATTTATTACTGTCCCTAATTGGCTACAGCAGAGAAGGTAACCTAAGTTACAACATGGCAGCTCCCATTGTTTTATAGACACTAAAAACTTACATTTATTTTGTTAATATTTAGACAGCTAATGAAACTTTAAAAAACACATCTACATGTTATTATCATATTAATCTTTTCTTTGAATACATCATTCTATCTAGCATTAATTTAGTGTTTAATGTCCCTTTAAATAAAGCTTTTTTCTTCTGTTAAGTGTGATCAGTCCACGGGTCATCATTACTTCTGGGATATTACTCCTCCCCAACAGGAAGTGCAAGAGGATTCACCCAGCAGAGCTGCATATAGCTCCTCCCCTCTACGTCACTCCCAGTCATTCTCTTGCACCCAACGACTAGATAGGATGTGTGAGAGGACTATGGTGATTATACTTAGTTTTATATCTTCAATCAAAAGTTTGTTATTTTAAAATAGCACCGGAGTGTGTTATTACCTCTCTGGCAGAGTTTGAAGAAGAATCTACCAGAGTTTTGCTATGATTTTAGCCGGAGTAGTTAAGATCATATTGCTGTTCTCGGCCATCTGAGGAGTGAGGTAAACTTCAGATCAGGGGACAGCGGGCAGATGAATCTGCATAGAGGTATGTAGCAGTTTTTATTTTCTGACAATGGAATTGATGAGAAAATCCTGCCATACCGATATAATGTCATGTATGTATACTTTACACTTCAGTATTCTGGGGAATGGTACTTCACTAGAATTACACTGTAAGAAATACATAAAGCTGTTTAATAACTAGAGATTATGTTTAACGTTTTTGCTGGAATGTAAAATCGTTTTCATTTGCTGAGGTACTGTGTGAATAAATGTTTGGGCACTATTTTCTTTCATGTAATTAACAAGAGTCCATGAGCTAGTGACGTATGGGATATACATTCCTACCAGGAGGGGCAAAGTTTCCCAAACCTCAAAATGCCTATAAATACACCCCTCACCACACCCACAAATCAGTTTTACAAACTTTGCCTCCAAGGGAGGTGGTGAAGTAAGTTTGTGCTAGATTCTACGTTGATATGCGCTCCGCAGCAAGTTGGAGCCCGGTTTTCCTCTCAGCGTGCAGTGAATGTCAGAGGGATGTGAGGAGAGTATTGCCTATTGAATGCAGTGATCTCCTTCTACGGGGTCTATTTCATAAGGTTCTCTGTTATCGGTCGTAGAGATTCATCTCTTACCTCCCTTTTCAGATCGACGATATACTCTTACATTTACCATTTCCTCTACTGATTCTCGTTTCAGTACTGGTTTGGCTTTCTACAAACATGTAGATGAGTGTCCTGGGGTAAGTAAGTCTTATTTTCTGTGACACTCTAAGCTATGGTTGGGCACTTTATTTATAAAGTTCTAAATATATGTATTCAAACATTTATTTGCCTTGACTCAGAATGTTCAACTTTCCTTATTTCCAGACAGTCAGTTTCATATTTGGGATTATGCTTTAATTATCATATTTTTTCTTACCTCAAAAATTTGACTTTTTTCCCTGTGGGCTGTTAGGCTCGCGGGGGCTGAAAATGCTTCATTTATTGCGTCATTCTTGGCGCAGACTTTTTTGGCGCAAAAATTCATTTCCGTTTCCGGCGTCATACGTGTCGCCGGAAGTTGCGTCATTTTTTGACGTTATTTTGCGCCAAAAATGTCGGCGTTCCGGATGTGGCGTCATTTTTGGCGCCAAAAGCATTTAGGCGCCAAATAATGTGGGCGTCTTATTTGGCGCCAAAAAATATGGGCGTCGCTTTTGTCTCCACATTATTTCAGTCTCATTTTTCATTTGCTTCTGGTTGCTAGAAGCTTGATTTTTGGCATTTTTTTCCCATTCCTGAAACTGTCTTATAAGGAATTTGATCTATTTTGCTTTATATGTTGTTTTTTCTCTTACATATTGCAAGATGTCTCACGTTGCATCTGAGCCAGAAGATACTACAGGAAAACCTCTGCCTGCTGGATCTACCAAAGCTAAGTGTATCTGCTGTAAACTTTTGGTAGCTATTCCTCCAGCTGTTGTTTGTATTAAATGTCATGACAAACTTGTTAATGCAGATAATATTTCCTTTAGTGATGTACCATTGCCTGTTGCAGTTCCCTCAACATCTAAGGTGCAGAATGTTCCTGATAACATAAGAGATTTTGTTTCTGAATCCATAAAGAAGGCTTTGTCTGTTATTTCTCCTTCTAGTAAACGTAAAAAGTCTTTTAAATCTTCTCTCTCTACAGATGAATTTTTAAATGAACACCATCATTCTGATTCTTTGGACTCTTCTGGTTCAGAGGATTCTGTCTCAGAGATTGATGCTGATAAATCTTCATATTTATTTAAGATGGAATTTATTCGCTCTTTACTTAAAGAAGTACTAATTGCTTTAGAAATAGAGGATTCTAGTCCTCTTGATACTAATTCTATACGTTTGGATAAGGTTTTTAAAGCTCCTGCGGTTATTCCAGAAGTCTTTCCTGTTCCTAATGCTATTTCTGCAGTAATTGCTAAGGAATGGGATAGATTGGGTAATTCATTTACTCCTTCTAAACGTTTTAAGCAATTATATCCTGTTCCGCCTGACAGGTTAGAATTTTGGGACAAAATCCCTAAAGTTGATGGGGCTATTTCTACCCTTGCTAAACGTACTACCATTCCTACATCAGATGGTACCTCGTTTAAGGATCCTTTAGATAGAAAAATTGAATCTTTTCTAAGAAAAGCTTATCTATGTTCAGGTAATCTTCTTAGACCTGCTATATCATTGGCTGATGTTGCTGCAGCTTCAACTTTTTGGTTGGAAACTCTAGCGCAACAAGTAACAAATCGTGATTCTCATGATATTATTATTCTTCTCCAGCATGCTAATAATTTCATCTGTGATGCCATTTTTGATATTATTAGAGTTGATGTTAGATTTATGTCTCTGGCTATCTTAGCCAGAAGAGCTTTATGGCTTAAGACTTGGAATGCTGATATGGCTTCTAAATCAACTCTACTTTCCATTTCTTTCCAGGGAAACAAATTATTTGGTTCTCAGTTGGATTCTATTATTTCAACTGTTACTGGTGGGAAAGGAACTTTTTTACCACAGGATAAAAAGTCTAAAGGTAAAAACAGGGCTAACAATCGTTTTCGTTCCTTTCGTTTCAACAAAGAACAAAAGCCTGATCCTTCATCCTCAGGAGCAGTTTCAGTTTGGAAACCATCTCCAGTCTGGAATAAATCCAAGCCTGCTAGAAAGGCAAAGCCTGCTTCTAAGTTCACATGAAGGTACGGCCCTCATTCCAGTTCAGCTGGTAGGGGGCAGGTTACGTTTTTTCAAAGAAATTTGGATCAATTCTGTTCACAATCTTTGGATTCAGAACATTGTTTCAGAAGGGTACAGAATTGGTTTCAAGATGAGACCTCCTGCAAAGAGATTTTTTCTTTCCCATGTCCCAGTAAATCCAGTGAAAGCTCAAGCATTTCTGAATTGTGTTTCAGATCTAGAGTTGGCTGGAGTAATTATGCCAGTTCCAGTTCCGGAACAGGGGATGGGGTTTTATTCAAATCTCTTCATTGTACCAAAGAAGGAGAATTCCTTCAGACCAGTTCTGGATCTAAAATTATTGAATCGTTATGTAAGGATACCAACGTTCAAGATGGTAACTGTAAGGACTATATTGCCTTTTGTTCAGCAAGGGAATTATATGTCCACAATAGATTTACAGGATGCATATCTGCATATTCCGATTCATCCAGATCATTATCAGTTCCTGAGATTCTCTTTTCTAGACAAGCATTACCAATTTGTGGCTCTACCGTTTGGCCTTGCTACAGCTCCAAGAATTTTCACAAAGATTCTCGGTGCCCTTCTGTCTGTAATCAGAGAACAGGGTATTGTGGTATTTCCTTATTTGGACGATATCTTGGTACTTGCTCCGTCTTTACATTTAGCAGAGTCTCATACGAATCGACTTGTGTTGTTTCTTCAAGATCATGGTTGGAGGATCAATTTACCAAAAAGTTCTTTGATTCCTCAAACAAGGGTAACCTTTCTGGGTTTCCAGATAGATTCAGTGTCCATGACTTTGTCTTTAACAGACAAGAGACGTCTAAAATTGATTACAGCCTGTCGAAACCTTCAGTCTCAATCATTCCCTTCGGTAGCCTTATGCATGGAAATTCTAGGTCTTATGACTGCTGCATCGGACGCGATCCCCTTTGCTCGTTTTCACATGCGACCTCTTCAGCTCTGTATGCTGAACCAATGGTGCAGGGATTACACGAAGATATATCAATTAATATCTTTAAAACCGATTGTTCGGCACTCTCTAACGTGGTGGACAGATCACCATCGTTTAATTCAGGGGGCTTCTTTTGTTCTTCCGACCTGGACTGTAATTTCAACAGATGCAAGTCTCACAGGTTGGGGAGCTGTGTGGGGTTCTCTGACGGCACAAGGAGTTTGGGAATCTCAGGAGGTGAGATTACCGATCAATATCTTGGAACTCCGTGCAGTTTTCAGAGCTCTTCAGTTTTGGCCTCTTCTGAAGAGAGAATCGTTCATTTGTTTTCAGACAGACAATGTCACAACTGTGGCATACATCAATCATCAAGGAGGGACTCACAGTCCTCTGGCTATGAAAGAAGTATCTCGAATTTTGGTTTGGGCGGAATCCAGCTCCTGTCTAATCTCTGCGGTTCATATCCCAGGTGTAGACAATTGGGAAGCGGATTATCTCAGTCGCCAAACGTTGCATCCGGGCGAATGGTCTCTTCACCCAGAGGTATTTCTTCAGATTGTTCAAATGTGGGGGTTCCCAGAGATAGATCTGATGGCCTCTCATCTAAACAAGAAACTTCCCAGGTATCTGTCCAGATCCCGGGATCCTCAGGCGGAAGCAGTGGATGCATTATCACTTCCTTGGAAGTATCATCCTGCCTATATCTTTCCGCCTCTAGTTCTTCTTCCAAGAGTAATCTCCAAGATTCTGAGGGAATGCTCGTTTGTTCTGCTAATAGCTCCGGCATGGCCTCACAGGTTTTGGTATGCGGATCTTGTCCGGATGGCATCTTGCCAACCATGGACTCTTCCGTTAAGACCAGACCTTCTGTCTCAAGGTCCTTTTTTCCATCCGGATCTGAAATCCTTAAATTTAAAGGTATGGAAATTGAACGCTTGATTCTTGGTCATAGAGGTTTCTCTGACTCCGTGATTAATACTATGTTACAGGCTCGTAAATCTGTATCTCGAGAGATATATTATAGAGTCTGGAAGACTTATATTTCTTGGTGTCTTTCTCATCATTTTTCTTGGCATTCTTTTAGAATACCGAGAATTTTACAGTTTCTTCAGGATGGTTTAGATAAGGGTTTGTCCGCGAGTTCTTTGAAAGGACAAATCTCCGCTCTTTCTGTTCTTTTTCACAGAAAGATTGCTATTCTTCCTGATATTCATTGTTTTGTACAAGCTTTGGTTCGTATAAAACCTGTCATTAAGTCAATTTCTCCTCCATGGAGTTTGAATTTGGTTTTGGGAGCTCTTCAAGCTCCTCCGTTTGAACCTATGCATTCATTGGACATTAAATTAC
Source organism: Bombina bombina (assembly GCF_027579735.1). NCBI lineage: Eukaryota > Metazoa > Chordata > Amphibia > Anura > Bombinatoridae > Bombina > Bombina bombina. Next base: position 761,722,779 of record NC_069502.1, on the reverse strand, counting down.
TTTCTTGGAAAGTTTTGTTCCTTTTGGCCATCTCTTCTGCTAGAAGAGTTTCTGAATTATCTGCTCTTTCGTGTGAGTCTCCTTTTCTGATTTTTCATCAGGATAAGGCGGTGTTGCGAACTTCTTTTGAATTTTTACCTAAAGTTGTGAATTCCAACAACATTAGTAGAGAAATTGTGGTTCCTTCATTATGTCCTAATCCTAAGAATTCTAAGGAGAAATCATTGCATTCTTTGGATGTTGTTAGAGCTTTGAAATATTATGTTGAAGCTACGAAATCTTTCCGTAAGACTTCTAGTCTATTTGTTATCTTTTCCGGTTCTAGGAAAGGGCAGAAAGCTTCTGCCATTTCTTTGGCATCTTGGTTGAAATCTTTAATTCATCTTGCCTATGTTGAGTCGGGTAAAATTCCGCCTCAAAGAATTACAGCTCATTCTACTAGGTCAGTTTCTACTTCCTGGGCGTTTAGGAATGAAGCTTCGGTTGACCAGATCTGCAAAGCAGCAACTTGGTCTTCTTTGCATACTTTTACTAAATTCTACCATTTTGATGTATTTTCTTCTTCTGAAGCAGTTTTTGGTAGAAAAGTTCTTCAGGCAGCGGTTTCAGTTTGAATCTTCTGCTTATGTTTTTTGTTAAACTTTATTTTGGGTGTGGATTATTTTCAGCAGGAATTGGCTGTCTTTATTTTATCCCTCCCTCTCTAGTGACTCTTGTGTGGAAAGATCCACATCTTGGGTAGTCATTATCCCATACGTCACTAGCTCATGGACTCTTGTTAATTACATGAAAGAAAACATAATTTATGTAAGAACTTACCTGATAAATTCATTTCTTTCATATTAACAAGAGTCCATGAGGCCCACCCTTTTTTGTGGTGGTTATGATTTTTTTGTATAAAGCACAATTATTCCAATTCCTTATTTTATATGCTTCGCACTTTTTTTCTTATCACCCCACTTCTTGGCTATTCGTTAAACTGATTTGTGGGTGTGGTGAGGGGTGTATTTATAGGCATTTTGAGGTTTGGGAAACTTTGCCCCTCCTGGTAGGAATGTATATCCCATACGTCACTAGCTCATGGACTCTTGTTAATATGAAAGAAATGAATTTATCAGGTAAGTTCTTACATAAATTATGTTTTTCCACTTGGCAGTTGCTTAATCTGTTTTTCTGACAGTTTCTGTTATCCCTCACTGCTGTGTGTGAGGGGGAGGGGCCGTTTTTTGGCGCTTTTACTATGCATCAAATATTTCAGTCAGCAACTCATTGTATTCCCTGCATGATCCGTTTCATCTCTACAGAGCTCAGGGGTCTTCAAAACTTATTTTGAGGGAGGTAATTTCTCTCAGCAGAGCTGTGAGAATTATAGTTTGACTGAGATAAAAAACGTTTATTCTGTAATTTGTTTCCTGCTTTCAGAATTTGTTATCTTTGCTAATGGGATTAAACCTTTGCTAAAGTTGTGTTGTTTACAAGGATTGAGGCTATAACTGTTTCAATTTATTAATTTTCAACTGTCATAGATCTTCTGTGCTTCTTAAAGGCACAGTACGTTTTAATATTATTCTAATTGAATTGTATTTCCAAGTTGCAAGTTTATTTGCTAGTGTGTTAAACATGTCTGACTCAGAGGATGATACCTGTGTCATTTGTTGCAATGCCAAAGTGGAGCCCAATAGAAATTTATGTACTAACTGTATTGATGCTACTTTAAATAAAAGTCAATCTGTACAAATTGAACAAATTTCACCAAACAACGAGGGGAGAGTTATGCCGACTAACTCGCCTCACGTGTCAGTACCTACATCTCCCGCTCAGAGGGAGGTGCGTGATATTGTAGCGCCGAGTACATCTGGGCGGCCATTACAAATCACATTACAGGATATGGCTACTGTTATGACTGAGGTTTTGGCTAAATTACCAGAACTAAGAGGTAAGCGTGATCACTCTGGGGTGAGAACAGAGTGCGCTGATAATATTAGGGCCATGTCAGACACTGCGTCACAGGTGGCAGAACATGAGGACGGAGAACTTCATTCTGTGGGTGACGGTTCTGATCCAAACAGACTGGATTCAGATATTTCAAATTTTAAATTTAAACTGGAAAACCTCCGTGTATTACTAGGGGAGGTGTTAGCGGCTCTGAATGATTGTAACACAGTTGCAATACCAGAGAAAATGTGTAGGTTGGATAAATATTTTGCGGTACCGACGAGTACTGAGGTTTTTCCTATACCTAAGAGACTTACTGAAATTGTTACTAAGGAGTGGGATAGACCCGGTGTGCCGTTCTCACCCCCTCCGATATTTAGAAAAATGTTTCCAATAGACGCCACCACAAGGGACTTATGGCAAACGGTCCCTAAGGTGGAGGGAGCAGTTTCTACCTTAGCTAAGCGTACCACTATCCCGGTGGAGGATAGCTGTGCTTTTTCAGATCCAATGGATAAAAAGTTAGAGGGTTACCTTAAGAAAATGTTTGTTCAACAAGGTTTTATATTGCAACCCCTTGCATGCATTGCGCCGATCACGGCTGCAGCGGCATTCTGGATTGAGTCTCTGGAAGAGAACATTGGTTCAGCTACTCTGGACGACATTACGGACAGGCTTAGGGTCCTTAAACTAGCTAATTCATTCATTTCGGAGGCCGTAGTACATCTTACTAAACTTACGGCGAAGAATTCAGGATTCGCCATTCAGGCACGCAGGGCGCTGTGGCTAAAATCCTGGTCAGCTGATGTTACTTCTAAGTCTAAATTGCTTAATATACCTTTCAAAGGGTAGACCTTATTCGGGCCCGGGTTGAAAGAGATTATCGCTAACATTACAGGAGGTAAAGGCCATGCCCTGCCTCAGGACAAAGCCAAAGCCAAGACTAGACAGTCTAATTTTCGTTCCTTTCGTAATTTCAAAGCAGGAGCAGCATCAACTTCCTCTGCACCAAAACAGGAAGGAGTTGTTGCTCGCTACAGACAAGGCTGGAAACCTAACCAGTCCTGGAACAAGGGCAAGCAGACTAGGAAACCTGCTGCTGCCCCTAAAACAGCATGAATTGAGGGCCCCCGATCCGGGATCGGATCTAGTTGGGGGCAGACTTTCTCTCTTCGCCCAGGCTTGGGCAAGAGATGTTCAGGATCCCTGGGCGCTAGAGATAATATCTCAGGGATACCTTCTGGACTTCAAATACTCTCCTCCAAGAGAGAGATTTCATCTGTCAAGATTGTCAACAATCCAGACAAAGAAAGAGGCGTTTCTACGCTGCGTACAAGAGCTCTTGTTAATGGGAGTAATCCATCCAGTTCCACGATCGGAACAGGGACAGGGGTTTTACTCAAATCTGTTTGTGGTTCCCAAAAAAGAGGGAACTTTCAGACCAATCCTGGACTTAAAGATCCTAAACAAATTCCTAAGAGTTCCATCGTTCAAGATGGAGACTATTCGGACAATTTTACCTATGATCCAAGAGGGTCAATACATGACCACTGTAGATTTAAAAGATGCTTACCTTCACATACCGATTCACAAAGATCATTATCGGTACCTAAGGTTTGCCTTCCTAGACAGGCATTACCAGTTTGTGGCTCTTCCATTCGGATTGGCTACAGCTCCAAGAATCTTCACAAAGGTTCTGGGTGCTCTTCTGGCGGTACTAAGACCGCGGGGAATCTCGGTAGCTCCATACCTAGACGACATTCTGATACAAGCTTCAAGCTTTCAAACTGCCAAGTCTCATACAGAGTTAGTGCTGGCATTTCTAAGGTCACATGGATGGAAGGTGAACGAAAAGAAAAGTTCACTCGTTCCACTCACAAGAGTTCCCTTCCTGGGGACTCTTATAGATTCTGTAGAAATGAAGATTTACCTGACAGAGGACAGGCTAACAAGACTTCAAAGTGCTTGCCGCACCCTTCATTCCATTCAACACCCGTCAGTGGCTCAATGCATGGAGGTAATCGGCTTAATGGTAGCGGCAATGGACATAGTACCCTTTGCACGCTTACACCTCAGACCACTGCAACTGTGCATGCTAAGTCAGTGGAATGGGGATTACTCAGACTTATCCCCTTCTCTGAATCTGGATCAAGAGACCAGAAATTCTCTTCTATGGTGGCTTTCTCGGCCACATCTGTCCAGGGGGATGCCATTCAGCAGACCAGACTGGACAATTGTAACAACAGACGCCAGCCTTCTAGGTTGGGGTGCCGTCTGGAATTCTCTGAAGGCTCAGGGACAATGGAGTCAGGAGGAGAGTCTCCTGCCAATAAACATTCTGGAATTAAGAGCAGTTCTCAATGCCCTCCTGGCTTGGCCCCAGTTGACAACTCGGGGGTTCATCAGGTTTCAGTCGGACAACATCACGACTGTAGCTTACATCAACCATCAGGGAGGGACAAGAAGCTCCCTAGCTATGATGGAAGTATCAAAGATAATTTGCTGGGCAGAGTCTCACTCTTGCCACCTGTCAGCAATCCACATCCCGGGAGTGGAGAACTGGGAGGCGGATTTCTTAAGTCGTCAGACTTTTCATCCGGGGGAGTGGGAACTTCATCCGGAGGTCTTTGCCCAAATACTTCGACGTTGGGGCAAACCAGAGATAGATCTCATGGCGTCTCGACAGAACGCCAAGCTTCCTCGTTACGGGTCCAGATCCAGGGATCCAGGAGCAGTCCTGATAGATGCTCTGACAGCACCTTGGGACTTCAGGATGGCTTACGTGTTTCCACCCTTCCCGTTGCTTCCTCGATTGATTGCCAGAATCAAACAAGAGAGAGCATCAGTGATTCTAATAGCACCTGCGTGGCCACGCAGGACTTGGTATGCAGACCTGGTGGACATGTCATCCTGTCCACCTTGGTCTCTACCTCTGAAACAGGACCTTCTGATACAGGGTCCCTTCAAACATCAAAATCTAACTTCTCTGAAGCTGACTGCTTGGAAATTGAACGCTTGATTTTATCAAGACGTGGATTTTCTGAGTCAGTTATTGATACCTTAATACAGGCTAGGAAACCTGTTACCAGAAAGATTTACCATAAGATATGGCGTAAATACCTATATTGGTGTGAATCCAAAGGTTACTCTTGGAGTAAGGTTAGGATTCCTAGGATATTGTCTTTTCTACAAGAAGGTTTAGAAAAGGGTTTATCTGCTAGTTCATTAAAGGGACAGATCTCAGCTCTGTCCATTCTGTTACACAAACGTCTGTCAGAAGTTCCTGACGTCCAGGCTTTTTGTCAGGCTTTGGCCAGAATTAAGCCTGTGTTTAAAACTGTTGCTCCACCATGGAGTTTAAACCTTGTTCTTAATGTTTTACAGGGCGTTCCGTTTGAACCCCTTCATTCCATTGATATAAAGTTGTTATCTTGGAAAGTTCTATTTTTAATGGCTATTTCCTCGGCTCGAAGAGTCTCTGAATTATCAGCCTTACATTGTGATTCTCCTTATTTGATTTTTCATTCGGATAAGGTAGTCCTGCGTACTAAACCTGGGTTCTTACCTAAGGTAGTTACTAACAGGAATATCAATCAAGAGATTGTTGTTCCTTCTTTATGCCCAAATCCTTCTTCAAAGAAGGAACGTCTACTGCACAACCTGGATGTAGTCCGTGCTCTAAAATTTTACTTACAGGCAACTAAGGAATTTCGACAAACGTCTTCTCTGTTTGTCATTTACTCTGGGCAGAGGAGAGGTCAAAAAGCTTCCGCTACCTCTCTTTCTTTTTGGCTTCGTAGCATAATTCGTTTAGCTTATGAGACTGCTGGACAGCAGCCTCCTGAAAGAATTACAGCTCATTCTACTAGAGCTGTGGCTTCCACTTGGGCCTTCAAGAATGAGGCCTCTGTTGAACAGATTTGCAAGGCTGCAACTTGGTCTTCGCTTCATACTTTTTCCAAATTTTACAAATTTGACACTTTTGCTTCATCGGAGGCTATTTTTGGGAGAAAGGTTCTTCAGGCAGCGGTTCCTTCTGTATAAAGAGCCTGCCTATCCCTCCCGTCATCCGTGTACTTTTGCTTTGGTATTGGTATCCCAGAAGTAATGATGACCCGTGGACTGATCACACTTAACAGAAGAAAACATAATTTATGCTTACCTGATAAATTCCTTTCTTCTGTAGTGTGATCAGTCCACGGCCCGCCCTGTTTTTAAGGCAGGTAAATATTTTTTAATTTATACTCCAGTCACCACTTCACCCTTGGCTTTTCCTTTCTCGTTGGTCCTTGGTCGAATGACTGGGAGTGACGTAGAGGGGAGGAGCTATATGCAGCTCTGCTGGGTGAATCCTCTTGCACTTCCTGTTGGGGAGGAGTAATATCCCAGAAGTAATGATGACCCGTGGACTGATCACACTACAGAAGAAAGGAATTTATCAGGTAAGCATAAATTATGTTTTTTTTTCAAGATATCCAAAGATAATTATCTAAAAACAAATAATCACAAATCATATAGTGAATCCCCGGGCAATTGTAACTATTCAGCTATTCCATCCCAGTGTAACCTCAAAGTTAAACACAAAATATAAAAATATTGCTATAACCCACTTCCATCAATTGCATTAGTTTATGAATACGCCAATCTAATCTGTATCACTAATACACAATTATGAGTTAATATGAACAAGCAAAGTCTCAGCTTCACTACCTTCACCAATATTAAGAACTTTAATACCCTCTCAGAGGCGTAACTAGAAACCACAGGGCCCAGGTGCAAGAATATAAGAAGGGCCACCCCCCCCCCCTTCCCTACGCCAAAAAAAAAAATGTGAATCAGATTACATGTCTGCAAAAGGAGGTACCCTGTGCCCACAGTCTGTGAGATGGTCTGACCCCCTATTACTTTATATAGTGACACTGTTTAACCCACCAGTACTGTATATAGTGACACAGTCTGTAATCTGCCGGGGAGATGACTGGCCTGGCCCTACCCGCCCCAGTACTTTATAAAGTGACCACAGTAGTCAGTGACATGGTCCAGCCCCCCCTGTACTGTATATAGTGACACTGTTTGCCCCCCCCCCCCCCTCCCCATGTTGTAGTATCAAGGTCTGTAATTTTCTGGTTCCACAAACATACACACACATACATGCATAAATACACACACAGTCATACACACACACACACATACATGCATAAATACACACAGTCATACATTCACACACACATAAACACCAATGGGTAAAACAGAAACACTAACCCCTGTAGTCAGAGACACTAGCGAAGCATCATGTCACACTCGCATGATTTCAATGCAGGTAATGGCAGGTCAACGTTTTTTATTGAAGCTGGGCCCCCACCCTCAGGGGCCCAGTCGAAATTACAACCTCTGCACCCCCTGTACCCTCTGTATATAGCAAAAGATAGCAGTCTGGTTAGCGCACATGAAAACTTAGCAATCTTAAGGGGTGCTATTGAAATATTACATATATATATTAATTTTTTTTTAAATTAGTAAAATATTAAAAATTATTAAACATATGTAAAATATATAGATATATTCTATGGATATGGCAGCCCATGGCAGAACGCTGTTTTGCTAAGAGGTGACGTTTCCACCTCTTAGCAAATAGAGTGCAGGAAATCCAGCTTCCAAGGGCGCCAAGCCGGATTTCCCGCACAGCTATTGGCTAAGAGGTGAAAACCTCACCTCTCTATCAAAACAGCGTTCTGCAGCTGGCTGCCTTAGCAGCTCAGAACGGCGAACGCTTGAAACAAATAAAGGGACTTTCAGCATGAAGTATTTTATACTTTCACTTTAAGATTACTAAGTTTTCATGTGCGCTAACCCGACCATGTTAAAATAAAAAACTGCAAAACATGATGTACAAAACGCATTTTGCATTCCTATATTCTTCACATAGAAAATAATGTACTTTTTATTATTAAATATACAGTGGCGTCACTAGGGTTGGTGTCACCCGGTGCGGTAAGTAATGGTGTCACCCCCCCCCCCCCAGAAAGCAGACACACATACAAACACTCAGACACACTTAAAACATACTCAGATGCACACACAAACACTCAGAAACACTGAGACACACACAAAAACACTGAGACACACACACAAAAACACACACACAAAAACTCAGACACACACACACATACAAAATATGTAAACTGCACTGCATTAATTATAAAGCTCATGCCTAGAGCTGCTCCCTGGCTCAGCAGAGCATCAAATGAAAGATAAACAGAGCACTCTAAAAATAAATCACTAAAGAAAAGTTTTAGGTGCAAACTATGAAACTTCTGCTCTCTGACTCTGTTCCAAGTCTGTCAGTGCACAGCCCCGGGCCACGTGCCTACCGCTTCTTATGGCCAATCACCTCTGCACTCTGCCCACCCCCAGACCCCCGCCCGCCCTCTTTCCTGTTCAGTGTGCACTTAGTGTACCGTAACCGTAATGGTCTGGTGGGCATCATACGTGGCTCCTTCACTTCAAAGACAGTGTCAAACAGTCATGCGGTCAGGTGCCAGGCATCCCCTCATGATTTGCCAGTTCCTGTTTAGAGAGACAGCACAGCAGTGAGTGACTCCACTGCTCCACATGTCACTGAGCAGTGAGCACAGATAGGCAGGCAGGTTTAGGCTAGCAGCGCAACTTTGCAAGCCCCACGGCATGCCCACAACATTCATAGCGAAACTGGGCAGGGGAGAAGCAAAGTACAAACAAGCAAAAGCAGACGGGAAAACTATTTGTTGAAATTGCAGCACTGGCTCAAGGGGCAAAAAAATTGTGTGTCTACATCTTTCCCAGTCCCACCAATGTTCACAAATGCCAGCCCCTCTAATAAAAAAAAATCTATGCATCTCAAGATTGTATTTCTTTGAATTTCAATAAAATTAAAAAAAAAAAAAAAAAAAAATTTTTTTGGTGTCACCCCCTGGTGGGTGTCACCCAGGTGCGGCCCGCCCCCCCCTAGTGACGCCACTGTAAATATATATATCAGAAGTTGAGTAGGTGACAATATATATATTTTTTTTGCGCGCCTTAAGTTTACGCTTTTACACAAATTTTTTACTTTTAACTTCTAATATGAGGGCAACCCAACGCATGCAAAAATGCTTTTGTCTAGCTAAGTTAACGTTCAAGAGGGAGCGCTAATTTGCACTCCACTTGTAATATTGCTTTAAGTGTTTAACCCCTGAAAAGGTCACAAGTAAAGTCCCCCTTGGGACATGCAAACATTAAAGCTCTAGAGCAGGACACAGCTAGTGATTGGCCCTATGTACAACTGCTGTTCTTAATTGGCTCACTAGCTGTGCTCCGCTCAGGAGGTGCAGGACTTTGTAGATGTTACATAGTAAGCAAGGATCAGTAATGCAAAAATGTCATGCACTTATAATTAAGAGCACATAATTTTTTACCTTAGAATGTGACCTTTAAAAGATCAGTAAAGTCAAAATGAATCTGTCATGATTCAGCCAGAGCATGTCATTTTAAACAACTTTCCAAATTGCTTATATTATCTCATTTGCTTTGTTCTCATCTTATGCTTTGTCAAAAAGCATAATTAGGCTCAGGAGCAGCAATGCACTGCTGGGAGTAGGCTGCTGATTGGTGGTTACACAATATGCCTCTTGTCATTGGCTCACCCGATGTGTTCAGCTAGCGCCCCGTAAGTGGTAGGCTGTTCCGGAGCCTACATAAGTATGCTTTTCTACAAAGGAAAGTTGTCGTTGGCTCACCTGATGTGTTCAGCTAGGTCCCAGTAGTGAATTGCTGCTCCTTAAACAAAGGATACCAAGAAAATGAAGCAAATTTGATAATATTAGTAAATTGTTAAAAGTTGTATGTTTTATTTACATCATTAAAGAAAATTTTGGGTTTCATGTCCCTTTTAAGTTCTGTACACAGATAAATGCAAACTGCACTTATATTATAAATATTATAAATTGTATAATTAATTAAAGCTACCATTTCTTGTATTCAGCTGACCTTGAAAATATGACAAGCATGGAACGCATTGCATTTCTTCAGGAAAAACTTCAGGAACTCCGGAAACATTACCTTTCATTAAAATCTGAGGTGGCTTCCATTGACAGGCGAAGGAAGCGTTTTAAGAAGAAGGAGAGAGAAAGTAAGTTATTCAGCGCCTTCATTATTGTTCACTTCCTTTGCACTACAAAGCTACTGTGTGAATGTTTGTGCCCACGCATGCGCAAGCTGAGTATAATAAGGACATATCATTTCAGTTCACAATCACTTAGGTCAGGGATGGACAACTGGTAGCCCATGAATCACATGCAGCTCTCTAGTTTGTTTTTGTGATCCCCCCCCCCCCCCCAGGGAAAAACAAAACTAAGAATTTGTACCCTAGCTCTAGTAAAAAGCAGAGCGGAATATATATTAATTAGGAACTTCTACTGGATGGACAAATAAATTGTAAGAACAGATAAGAGGGTACCCTGCATATGTACCTATATCTGACTGATATACCACCAGACATTTTTAGGAAATATATTATTTGTATATTTAATAGCCATAGATTTATATGCGGTAGTTAAAGGGACATTCTAGTCAAAATTAAACTTTCATGATTCAGATAGGGCATGCAATTTTAAACAACCTTCCAATTTACTTTTATCATCAAATTTGCCTTGTTCCCTTGGTGGTATTTTTGAAAAGCTAAACCTAGGTAGGCTCAAACTGATATTTAATCCGTTGAAAACCGCCTCTTAGCTCAGAGCATTTTGAATGTTTTTCAGTTACAGTACTAGTTCATGTGTGTCATATAGATAAAAACTGTGCTCACTCCCGTGGAGTTATTTAGGAGTCTGCACTGATTGGCTAAACTGCATGTCTGTCAACTGCATTGAGATAAGGGGGCAGTCTGCAGAGGCTTAGATACAAGGCAATCACAGAGGTAAAACATATATTAATATAACTGTGTTAGTTATACAAAACGGGGAAATGGGTAATAAAGGGATTATCTATCTTTTTAAACAATATAAAATTCTGGTGTAGACTGTCCCTTAAAAGCTTCTAAAATATTGAACTGTGGCCCCATGTGTCATAAAGTTGGTTATCACTGACTTAGATAATAAAATTGAAGTTAATCACATAGGTATTATTTATTTATTTATTAAGAGACACTTTATTTTGCAATGGTGTGGTTATATGTACAGTGATGGAATGATAACTTACAATTTACGAAATGCATATCCATCCATAACAGAAAAGTTGGCAGCATCCATGGGTTACTGGTTTATGTTCGCTAAATTTAATCAAGGGAGCAGTTGAGATAAAAGGCGATAGACCAGATATAGAACTATGATTTAGCAAACACTGAAAGCTTGATGCTGGTGTCATTGAGTAAGGCAACTGGTTCTATATAATTGGTGCAGTATAAGAAAAGCTCTGTAGATAGGAATGTGAGAGGTTTTGTATTTTATGCGGGAGGCTTAGTAGAGCCAATGGTGGGATTGACAGATTGGAGTAACCGGTGGGATGTGACGAGGAAGTATAATGTATTAAAGGGATAGGAAACCCAAAATTTTCCAGAGAGATAGCATACAATTTAAACAACTTTCTAATTTACTTCTATTAGTTTTTTGTTCTCTCTGTAACTTTTGTTGAAAAGCAGAGGCATACACTTTGAAGCTGGCTCATTTATGGAGCACTCTGACAGCAGTTTTGCAAGAATGTTATCCATTTGCAAGTTCACTATATGGCAGCACTACTTCCTGACATGTAGTGCCCCAGATGCCTACCTAGGTATCTCTTCAACACAGAATATCATGGGAACTAAGCAAAGTTGATAGAAGTAAATTGGAAACTTTTTTTAAATGGTATTCTTTGTCTGAATCACAATATATTTTTTGGGGGTTTCATATCCCTTTGATGGATTGGATTTGGAGAGATGGTGGGTTGGGAGACAAATGCATATTAGATTATTGTAGCAAAGACTGGATAATATAAGTGAGTAAAAAGTATGGTTAAGGCTGCAATTAAATGCAGAAGTATTAGCCAATAGAAATAGCCTTCAGACTTTTCTGTACAAGTCGTGTGTCATCTTAGAGAGTGTGTTCTTGATGGAGGGTTGGAATACGTTGGTAAAATGGTATATTTTTAAAAAGAAATTTGTAAAGCTGTTTGTAAGAGTAGTAGAAGTTCTGAGGAATTCGGTTCAAGAACACAGATTGAAAGGTTAGAGGGTTAGAGGGTAATAAACCTCCAGATACACCAGCAAAATAAAATTGAGTATTTACCTTGGAGTGACAAGTGATAGATATCAAAACACAAGAAACCTAGACCGTATTCTAAGGTAGGCAACATTGAATTGGAGGGGAGAATGTGAGGGAATGACTGCAGAAGTATGCAAAAGTTAATGAGAACATACTTGAGCTGAAGAGAGGAGACATGGACCTTCAGAATGTTGAGAGTGTGTGTATATACATGTATATGTGTAAATATATATAGTGTGTGTGTGTGTGTGTGTGTATATACATGTATATGTGTAAATATATATAGTGTGTGTGTGTGTGTGTATATACATGTATATGTGTAAATATATATAGTGTGTGTGTGTGTGTGTATATACATGTATATGTGTAAATATATATATATAAATATATATATATATATATATATATATATATATATATATAGTGTGTGTGTATATACATGTATATGTGTAAATATATATATATATATATATATATATATATATATATATATATATATATAGTGTGTGTGTATATACATGTATATGTGTAAATATATATAGTGTGTGTGTATATACATGTATATGTGTAAATATATATATATATATATATATATATATATATATATATATATAGTGTGTGTGTATATACATGTATATGTGTAAATATATATAGTGTGTGTGTATATACATGTATATGTGTAAATATATATAGTGTGTGTGTGTGTGTATATACATGTATATGTGTAAATATATATAGTGTGTGTGTGTGTGTATATACATGTATATGTGTAAATATATATAGTGTGTGTGTGTGTATATACATGTATATGTGTAAATATATATAGTGTGTGTGTGTGTATATACATGTACTGTATATGTGTAAATATATATAGTGTGTGTTTGTATATACATGTACTGTATATGTGTAAATATATATAGTGTGTGTTTGTATATACATGTATATGTGTAAATATATATTTTGTGTGTGTATACATGTATATGTGTAAATATATATATATATATATATATATATATATATATAGTGTGTGTGTGTGTATATACATGTATATGTGTAAATATATATAGTGTGTGTGTATACATGTATATGTGTAAATATATATAGTGTGTGTGTATACATGTATATGTGTAAATATATATATATATATATATATATATATATATAGTGTGTGTGTGTGTATATACATGTATATGTGTAAATATATATAGTGTGTGTGTATATATACATGTATATGTGTAAATATATATAGTGTGTGTATATACATGTATATGTGTAAATATATATTGTGTGTGTGTATACATGTATATGTATATATATATATATATAGTGTGTGTGTGTGTATATACATGTATATGTGTAAATATATATAGTGTGTGTGTATATATACATGTATATGTGTAAATATATATTGTGTGTGTGTATACATGTACTGTATATGTGCAAATATATATAGTGTGTGTATATACATGTATATGTGTAAATATATATTGTGTGTGTGTATACATATATATATATATATATATATATATAGTGTCTGTGTGTATATACATGTATATGTGTAAATATATATAGTGTGTGTATATACATGTATATGTGCAAATATATATAGTGTGTGTATATACATGTATATGTGTAAATATATATTGTGTGTGTGTATACATATATATGTGTAAATATATATATATATATATATATATATATATATATATATATATATATATAGTGTCTGTGTGTATATACATGTATATGTGTAAATATATATAGTGTGTGTATATATATATATATATATATATATATATATATATATATATATATACATGTATATGTGTAAATATATATTGTGTGTGTATACATATATATGTGTAATACCATTCTTCACTCTTCCTCCTGTCACCCAAAACACACCATTAATTCTATACCCTATGGCCAAATGATTAGGACTAAAAGGAATTGCACCACTGAGGACAAATTTCAATCACATGTAGCCAACACCGGCCACAGATTGGAAGCCCGAGGTTATGATATGAAATTATTAAAGGAAACCAAGAATAGAGTGGATAAATTAAACAGAGATGATCTTCTTACTACCAAATGTGTGAGTAAAACACAGAATAAGAGATATAACAATAAACCATATTTTACAACAAATTACAGTAAAGACTACAACAAAATTTGTGACATTATTCGTAGCTGTTTGCCAATTTTAAAAAGTGATGCCAAGTTAAGCAAAATAGTTCAACACGGCTGTAATTTTTCAGCACGTAAAGCAAAGACCTTAGGAAGCTTATTAGCTCCCTCAATGCTACCGTCACCAACTAACCAATCTTGGTTAAAGAGAAGAATAGGTTCCATGAAATGTCAAGGAAATATTTGTAAAACCTGCAAACACATCCAACAGGGTCCCAAATTTGTATCAAGTACAACAAATAGCGAGTTTGACATACGCTTCAGCATTTCATAACACCAAATTTGTCATTTATTTACTCACATGCCAAGGATGTAAAAAACAGTACGTGGGGCGCAATAAACGTGCCCTGCGTGACAGGTTCTTACAACATCTCAGAGATATTGGCAACCCGGATTGTAATACACCAATAGCTAAGCACTTTAGAGAGGAACATAATTCTAATGATGCCCTCTTGACAGTACAAGGCATTGACCATGTCCCTAGACACAGGAGAGGGGGCGATAGAGACTTTTGGACCAAAGGGAAGTGTTTTGGATTTTCCATCTCAAAACAAAGCACCCCTTTGGTCTAAATTCCATAATGGATGTTGATTTATTTTACTAATAGATTAATGATTGGTTTTTTCATTTTCTCTCCTTTTTAACAAAAGAGAAAATGAATTAAAGTAAAAAATATCTTTAAGTGGAGATTGAGTTCTACATCCATTTAGGATCAAATCAGAGTAAAAAATTGTTTTCATATATATCTAGCCATCTGACAGTCTTAAATAAACACACTTAACATTTATGTTTGCTTTAAAATGAAAATGTTTAATATAAGAAACAAAAAAACAATTATTGATAATTTACCTTTAGCCATGACTATCTAGGTAGTCATGGGTTAATTCAACAGATGCATGTAAGTGATAATTAACTTTACCTTTAAATTAAGGCTTTACCTAGCACTAGTTATGCCAGTGAACAAGGGCTGACATTAGGCCCGAAACATGTTTGGCTGCTGTTGCTCTATGTCTGTTACAGGACTGTAGCTGATTTTCCCTTTTGTTTTTTCTTTCATGTTTTTACATGCAACTGATTTTAACATTTTTTGTACCAAATAAAGCTGTATTTTTCAACTTTTAACAATTGACATATACTTTTTTCATATGGTCTGGAGATGCTGATTAGCAGAGTGTTTGTAAATATATATATATATATATATATATATATATATATATATATAGTATGTGTGTGTGTATATACATGTATATGTGTAAATATATATAGTGTGTGTATATATATATATACATGTATATGTGTAAATATATATATTGTGTGTGTATACATATATATGTGTAAATATATATATATATATATATATATATATATATATATAGTGTGTGTGTGTGTATATACATGTATATGTGTAAATATATATAGTGTGTGTTTGTATATACATGTACTGTATATG